>NC_057795.1:613247645-613438919 GCF_018294505.1 Triticum aestivum | reverse complement strand
GGCCCCTTCATTCCCTAATACCAATCACAATCCTCCACACCAGTTTGTACGTAAAATCTTTAACTAGACCTTGGTAGATGTAGCATTACTCGTCTAAGTGCACATATTCTTGAAAACTTGCCTCTGCCACCTCCGGTCGCTCCCTCTCCTCCGGGCTCCCCTCCGTCGGCCGCAGCCATCCGTGCCTATCACGTGAATCTATGCAAAATAATTATATGACACTTGTTTCCATTAGTTGTCTCTCTCATATTGCCTTGTGGTGAGTGCAATCATATTATGCTTTTTCATATTGAGATTGAACTATCTTTCTCATTTATGCTTGAAGACTTGGACATCTTGATTGTGAATCATGTTTGTTTGAGTGAGCTTAATGTTTTGGTTGTACTCGCACCATGTGTTTGCATACCATGCCGCATTATCTTGTCGCTTCTTATTATAAGAATGATGATGACACCTGTTGGGTATCTCATCACACCAATGATGGGTTTTGCACTCATGCTAACTTCATTTATTTTTCCAAGTGTTTGTCATGTTCTTTCGTTTTAAAGGATTCACAAGGTGGTTACATCATGAGACATATTGGTTATGAGAAGGCGTACACGAGACGTGGCATCAACATTTACGAGAGCCTCATAAAGGTGAACACATTCCCTTTGACCCATCCTCACATACGCATTTGATGGACCATTTTTACATTGTTGTCTCCTTTTGTCTATACATGATACATCTATTGGATAGAGGAGCGACTCTGTCACTTGGCTCTACGCGACATCAAGTTGATGAGTGCTCGGACTTAGTGGATGCACCTACTTTGGACGCACCACCGGACCACCACTCTTGCCACGACATCGAGCCATGGTACAATAATATCCACAACAAATTTGCACCTTATGCATGTACTGACTTACATTATGATTGCCTTGTTGCATCTTGTATTTTCATGTCATCCATGATATATGAGCTTGTGCACTTTCTTAGCAAGTTTGTTGTGATGTACGTTGATGGCCTATTCATACGTAATGTTCACATTGCCCACCATCAATTGCATGATAACATAATCACATTGAGCACCAATTTCCATGTCTATGCTATTGATAAACCACTCCACTATGACATCATTTTGCGCAATGACGCATTAATCACATTCACAACAACTTTGTGTATACCACAAATAAATTTGCTCCCATGAATGCTTTAAATATCATTCTATATCATTTGGCTAAGCATCATGTGCCACGAACAATCTTGTTGGACTAAATCATGCTTAAATGAAGGACACCTTTTGCGCGCTAACAATGTTATTTCCAAGTGTCCCTTGTGTTTGCTATTTTTGCATGTATACATTTTCATAGACATCTTAGAGTATTTTGATTGCTCCATGACATAAACGATGTCCAAATACAAGTCCCTACATGTCTACCATTTCCATGGTGATGAGGGTTACGATCGAAGGACAAATCTTTCACAAGGGGGAGGGGATGATGCGGAGCATCCTACGGTCATCCTCATGGACATGCCATTGTCACCCGAGAGCCTTCAAAGCGACGATTGGTCGTGTCTCAACCTCATTCGGTCATCTCTAGGGTGGGATCTCCTTTACGATACACTCGTACTCCATGGCTCCTGGTCCCGTCTTAGCAATCTGAGCGTACGTGCATGTTTGTCATGAACAGGCATACCTCGCCGCCTCCTTCCCAAATGAAACAATAGCAGGGGGATCCTAATTTAATTGTGTAATACCTAATTTAACTGATGTACTGTAATACCTTGATCCCTGGTGAAATAATGGTAGGGGAAACCTAATTCTAGCATGTCAAAAACATAAAATGAAGAACCAAAATAGTCCAGCTTCAAAAACTAGTGTCATGGCACTAAAAAAATGTACAATACGTCAAGTAGTGGACTACTAGGTACTGATCAACCAAGCATGCTTTTTGAGCATATGCATGCTTATCTGCGTACAGTGTGAACTAATAGAAAAATTAATTGGCAGCAACCGCTACTAGGCGAAACCCTAGTAGTAGGGCGATGAATTTTCCTACCACTAGCGCGGGGCACTACAACTAACTTTTAACAGTAGTGACTGTCTGACCCCATGCTACTGCCAAGTCAGTTATCAGTAGCGTCGAGTTAGGTCGGTGCTACTGCTAAGTACTAGCAGCGTGTGCCGTTACCCAACGCTACTATTATTCGTCCGTATTTCATTTCTTTTGTTTTATACTGCATTTATACATTGTTATACAATTTTTGACACAATAGAAATTAGGAGATTGTTATACATTATGACAATGATGAGTTATTATATCAGTGGGTGAAAGAAACACATATTAGATTCAAGTAGATGGATCCAAAGTGAACAAGTTCCATTAGTGTCCATTTTTCTTCCACCCAATGATATAATAACTCATGATGATCCTACTAATCCAACTTGGTCACTTTGGATCCATCCACTTGAATCTAATCCGCGTTTCTTCCACCCGCTGATATAATAACTCATCATGATCATAATAAAAACTCATCATCATCATCATAGTCATATAAGAACTCACCATCATCATCATCATCATAGTCATATAAGAACTCACCATCATCATCATCATAATAACAAGTCCTCCTCATCGTCATCATAGTCATATAACAACTCATCATTCTAGCACATTCTAGCACATAACTCATCATCATCATAATAACAACTCATCATCATCATCATAGTCATAACCAACACTAGATAATTTTCTTAGCACATGACAAGTGCTAGCTAGGACCTGCTTTTCTCTCTAAGGTAAAATAGCATAAAACAACCCCTCCATCTCCATTATGGAGAATAGAGATCAACCTTTCTCCAATTTGTGGGCTACACACCATGTTGCCTTCAAGTAGTTCCATACGATCATTCACAAGTTTTCTCCATCCTTTGATTGTGAGGTCTTCATCTCTTCGAGAAAGGACTGCGGTGAACCATAGGCAGACTTGGCCGTAAGCTAATAATATCCATGTCACCTTCCATATACATCAGATAAGGCACACAATTCTTCGGGAATTTCTGTTGAAGAACATAATAATAACATATTTAGCAATGTAGTTTAGCTTAAGAAGAATGTATGCAAAATATGCACTGGTGAGATAATAGTAAAAGAAAATCTTACCATGCTATTTTCATGGATGTTATCGTAGTTCAACACGTGGACTAGTGGCACATATTGAGCATAATTTGGGTTAATTTCATAATTGTTCTTGAAAGTCTTAATATCATTAATAAACGAGACACGATGATTTTTGTCCTCGCGAGTTAGTTCGGAGCCATAAGTAGTAGGTATTGTCTACTCCCTTCCGTACATTTCTTGAAGAATAGAAATAATTTGTAAACGCTTTTGAATAAACAATATAAGTTACTTAACAAATTTATTTGACAAACTCACATAGAGGTAGAACTGGAAGCATAACTACATCCACCTAAATGTCAAAATTATCTCCAATATCATCTTCAGGACGAATATCAAAGCTTATTTGTACATCCTCCTAAAATCCATATGCCTTGCATAGAGCTCTCCAATTTGAGCAACCAAAATATGAGTGATTAACCGCATTGTAGAGCTTAAATCAAAAAGCGTAACCATGTTGAGTCCTAAGGCGATGTTTCCTCGTATCCATATTCTCATTACCTTGGAAACCGAGGTTCTCCAAGACATATCATCTTGCATGGCAGGGGATGCACTAGTTGAATTGTAAATAACGGACATTACACGTTGAAGCAAAGAAGCACAAGTCATGATTAATTAAGAAAAAATACTTGTCGTGGTTACGTACCGTAAAAACATTGAATGTCTAGTCCAACTTGATGGTGAAGAACCTACCATTTTCTAGGTGAGGCCTGTCGCACATGCCCCGGTTGTCGCTGCAGTAATCACACTCAGGGATCCTATCATCGTCAGACATTTCCTGCATTCATAATTCAAAGATTATAATCGACGGCAATTACCAGGAACTGAACACACAAATCACTATTCAGCACGGGTTGACTTTTGGTCTGTCGAGTCCTCCTTGATAACTCTCATCTCACGTGGTGTATATGGTGGGCACTCCCTCTTTGATATGTTCAACCGTCGGTGATGGTCGTCCCTGTTGGGGAACACGGTAATTTAAAAAAAATTCCTATGATCACGCAAGATGTATCTATGTGATGCATAGCAACGAGAGGGGAGAGTGTGTCCACGTACCCTCGTACACCGAAAGCGGAAGCATTATGACAACGCGGTTGATGTAGTCGTACGTCTTCACAATCTGACCGATCTTAGCACCGAATGTACGACACCTTCGCGATCAGCACACGTTCAGCTCGGGGACGTCCCTCGTACTCTTGATCCAGTTGAGGCCGAGGGAGAGTTTCGTCAGCACGACGGTATGGTGACGGTGATGATGAAGTTACCAGCGTAGGGCTTCGCCTAAGCACTACGGTGATATGACCGAGGTGTGTAACTGTGGAGGGGGGCAGTGCACATGGCTAAACAATGTCAAATTGTGTGTCTTAGGGTGCCCCTGCCCCCGTATATAAAGGAGCAAGGGGGAGGCCGGCCGGCCCTTGGGCACGCCAAGGAGGGGAGGAGTCCTCCTCCTAGGAGGAGTAGGACTCCTCCTTTCCTAGTCCAACTAGGACGGGGAAGTGGGAAGGAAGGAGAGGGAGAGGGAGAGGGAAAGAGGGGATGCGCCCCCTCCCCTAGTCCAATTCGGACTCCCCTTGGGGGGGCACCTCCTGGGATGCTGCCCTCTCTCTCCCCTAAGGCCTACTAAGGCTGAATACTTACCCCGGGGGTTCCGACAACCCCTCCGGCACTCCGGTTTTCTGTGAAATCACCCGGAACACTTCCTGTGTCCGAATATAGCCGTCCAATATATCAATCTTTATGTCTCGACCATTTTGAGACTCCTCGTCATGTCCGTGATCACATCCGAGACTCCGAACTACCTTCGGTACATCAAAACACATAAACTCATAATACCAATTGTCATCGAACGTTAAGCGTGCGGACCCTATGGGTTCGAGAACTATGTAGACATGACTGAGATACGTCTCCGGTCAATAACCAATAGCGGAACGTGGATGCTCATATTGGTTCCTACATATTCTACGAAGATCTTTATCGGTCAAACCGCATAACAACATACGTTGTTCCCTTTGTCATTGATATGTTACTTGCCCGAGATTCGATCGTCGGTATCTCAATACCTAGTTCAATCTCGTTACCGGCAAGTCTCTTTACTCGTTCCATAATACTTCATCCCGCAACTAACTCATTAGTTACAATGCTTGCAAGGCTTATAATGATGAGTATTACCGAGAGGGCCCAGAGATACCACTCCGAAACACGGAGTGACAAATCCTAATCTCGATCTATGCCAACCCAACAAACACCTTCGAAGACACCTGTAGAGCACCTTTATAATCACCCTTTTATGTTGTGATGTTTGGTAGCACACAAAGTGTTCCTCCGGTATTCGGAAGTTGCATAATCTCATAGTCTGAGGAACTTGTATAAGTCATGAAGAAAGCAGTAGCAATGAAACTAATATGATCATAATGCTAAGCTAACGGATGGGTCATGTCCATCACATCATTCTCCTAATGATGTGATCCCGTTCGTCAAATGACAACACATGTCTATGGTTAGGAAACTTAACCATCTTTGATTTACGAGCTAGTCAAGTTGAGGCATACTAGGGACTATATGTTTTGTCTATGTATTGACACATGTACTAAGTTTCCGGTAAATACAATTCTAGCATGAATAATAGACATTTATCATGAATTAAGGAAATAAATAATAACTTTATTATTGCCTCTAGGGCATATTTCCTTCAGTCTCCCACTTGCACTAGAGTCAATAATCTAGATTACATAGTAATGATTCTAACACCCATGGAGCTTTGGTGCTGATCATGTTTTCCTTGTGAGAGAGGCTTAGTCAACGGGTCTGCAACATTTAGATCCGTGTGTATCTTGCAAATCTCTATGTCCCCTTCTGATACTTGATGACGGATGGAATTGAAGCGTCTCTTGATATGCTTGGTTCTTTTGTGAAATCTGGATTCCTTTGCCAAGGCAATTGCACTAGTATTGTCACAAAAGATTTTCATTGGACCCGATGCACTAGGTATGACACCTAGATCGGATATGAAGTTGTTCATCCAAAGTCCTTCATTTGCTGCTTCCGAAGCAGCAATGTACTCTGCTTCACACGTAGATCCCGCCACGATGCTTTGCTTGGAACTGCACCAACTAACAGCTCCTCCATTCAATAAAAATACATATCCCGTTTGTGACTTAGAGTCATCTGGATCAGTGTCAAAGCTTGCATCAACGTAACCATTTACGACGAGCTCTTTTTCACCTCCATAAACGAGAAACATATACTTAATCCTTTTAATGTATTTCAGGATGTTTTTGACCGTTGTCCAGTGCTCCACTCCGGGATTACTTTGGTACCTCCCTGCTATGCTTATAGCAAGACATACATCAGGTCTGGTACACATCATTGTATACATGATAGAACCTATGGCTGAAGCATAGGGAATGACTTTCATTTTCTCTCTATCTTCTGCGGTGGTCGGGCTTTGAGTCTGACTCAACTTCACACCTTGTAACACAGGCAAGAACCCTTTCTTTGACTGGTCCATTTTGAACTTCTCCAAAACTTTATCAAGGTATGTGCTTTGTGAAAGTCCAATTAAGCGTCTTGATCTATCTCTATAGATCTTGATGCCCAATATGTAAGCAGCTTCTCCAAGGTCTTCCATAGAAAAACTCTTATTCAGGTATCCCTTTATGCTATCCAGAAATTCTATATCATTTCCAATCAACAATATGTCATGTACATATAAGATCAGAAATGCTACAGAGCTCCCACCCACTTTCTTGTAAATACAGGCTTCTCCAAAAAGTCTGTATAAAACCATATGCTTTGATCACACTATCAGAGCGTTTATTCCAACTCCGAGAGGCTTGCACCAGTCCATAAATGGATCGCTGGAGCTTGCACACTTTGCTAGCACCCTTTGGATCAACAAAACCTTATGGTTGCATCATATACAACTCTTCTTCCAGAAATCCATTCAGGAATGCAGTTTTGACATCCATTTGCCAAATTTCATAATCATAAAATGCGACAATTGCTAACATGATTCAGACAGACTTAAGCATCGCTACGGGTGAGAAAGTCTCATCGTAGTCAACCCCTTGAACTTGTCGAAAGCCTTTTGCGACAAGTCGAGCTTTGTAAACAGTAACATTACCATCTGTGTCGGTCTTCTTCTTAAAGATCCATTTATTTTCTATGGCTTGCCGATCATCAGGCAAGTCCATTAAAGTCCATACTTTGTTCTCATACATGGATCCCATCTCAGATTTCATGGCCTCAAGCCATTTCGCGGAATCTGGGCTCATCATCGCTTCCTCATAGTTCGTAGGTTCATCATGGTCTAGTAACATGACTTCTAGAACAGGATTACCGTACCACTCTGGTGCGGATCTTACTCTGGAAGACCTACGAGGTTCAGTAGTAACTTGATCTGAAGCTTCATGATCATCATCATTAGCTTCCTCACTAATTGGTGTAGGAATTACAAGAACTGATTTCTGCGATGAACTACTTTCCAATAAGGGAGCATGTGCAGTTACTTCATCAAGTTCTACTTTCCTCCCACTCACTTCTTTCGAGAGAAACTCCTTCTCTAGAAAGGATCCATTCTTAGCAAGAAAGATTTTGCCTTCGGATCTGTGATAGAAAGTGTACCCAATAGCTTCCTTTGGGTATCCTATGAAGACACACTTCTCCGATTTGGGTTCGAGCTTATCAGGTTGAAGCTTTTTCACATAAGCATCGCAACCCCAAACTTTAAGAAACGACAACTTTGGTTTCTTGCCAAACCACAGTTCATAAGGCGTCATCTCAACGGATTTTGATGGTGCCCTATTTAAAGTGAATGCAGCTATCTCTAAAGCATAACCCCAAAACAATAGCCGTAAATCAGTAAGAGACATCATAGATCGCACCATATCTAATAAAGTACGGTTACGACGTTAGAACACACCATTTCGCTATGCTGTTCCAGGTGGCGTTAATTTTGAAACTATCCCATGTTGTTTCAAACGAAGACCAAACTCGTAACTCAAATATTCTCCTCCAAGATCAGATCGTAGAAACTTTATTTTCTTGTTACGATGATTTTCCACTTCACTCTGAAATTCATTGAACTTTTCAAATGTTTCAGACTTGTGTTTCATTAAGTAGATATAACCATATCTGCTCAAATCATCTATGAAGGTAAGAAAATAACGATACCCACCACGAGCATCAATACTCATTGGACCGCATACATCGGTATGTATTATTTCCAACAAGTCAGTAGCTCGTTCCATTGTTCCGGAGAACGGAGTTTTAGTCATCTTTCCCATAAGGCATGGTTCGCAAGCACCAACTGATTCATAATCAAGTGATTCCAAAAGTCCATCAGTATGGAGTTTCTTCATGCGCTTTACATCGATATGACCCAAACGGCAGTGCCACAAATAAGTTGCACTATCATTATTAAACTTCAATCTTTTGGCTTCAACACTACGAATATGTGTATTACTACTATCGAGATTCAACAAAAGTAGACCACTCATCAGGGGTGCATGACCATAAAATATATTAATCATATAAATAGAACAACCATTATTCTCTGATTTAAATGAATAACCATCTCACATTAAACAAGATCCAGATATAATGTTCATGCTCAACGCTGGCACCAAATAACAATTATTTAGGTCTAAAACTAATCCCGATGGTAGATGTAGAGGTAGCATGCCAACCGCAATCACATCGACTTTGGAACCATTTCCCACGCGCATCGTCACCTCGTCCTTAGCCAATCTTCGCTTAATCCGTAGCCCCTGTTTCGAGTTGCAAATATGAGCAACAGAACCAGTATCAAATACCCAGGCGCTACTGCGAGCATTAGTTAAGTACACATCAATAACATGTATATCAAATATACCTTTCACTTTGCCATCCTTCTTATCCACCAAATACTTGGGGCAGTTCCGCTTCCATTGACCAGTCTCTTTGCAATAGAAGCACTCAGTTTCAGGCTTAGGTCCAGACTTGGGTTTCTTTTCTTGAGAAGGAACCTTTTTTGGCATTTTTTTTGAAGTTCCCTTTCTTCCCTTTGCCCTTTTTCTTGAAACTAGTGGTCTTATTGACCATCAACACTTGATGCTCCTTTTTGATTTCTACCTCCGTGGCCTTTAGCATTGCGAAGAGCTCGGGAATAGTCTTGTCCATCCCTTGCATATTATAGTTCATCATGAAGCCTTTATAGCTTGGTGGCAGTGATTGAAGAACTCTGTTAATGACACAATCAACTTGAACATCAACTCCCAGCCGAGTCAAGTGATTATGATACCCAGACATTTTGAGTATGTGTTCACTGACAGAACTTCTCCACCATCTTGCAGCTGTAGAACTTGTTGGAGACTTCATATCTCTCAACTTGGGCATTTGCTTGAAATATTAACTTCAACTCTTGGAACATCTCATATGCTCCATGACGTTCAATATGTCTTTGAAGTCCCGATTCTAAGCCGTAAAGCATGGCACACTGAACTATCGAGCAGTCATCAGCTTTGCTCTACCAAACACTCTTAACATCATCAGTAGCATCTGCAGCAGGCCTGGCACCCAACGGTGCTTCCAAGACGTAATTCTTCTGTGCAGCAATGAGGATAATCCTCAAGTTACGGATCCAGTCCGTGTAGTTGCTGGCATCAACTTTCAACTTAGCTTTCTCTAGGAACGCATTAAAATTCAAAGGAACAGTAGCATAGGTCATTGATCTACAACAACATAGACATGCAAAATACAATCAGGTACTAAGTTCATGATAAATTAAAGTTCAATTAATCATATTACTTAGGAACTCCCACTTAGATAGACATCCCTCTAATCATCTAAGTGATCACATGATCCAAATCAACTAAACCATGTCCGATCATCACGTGAGATGGAGTAGTTTTCAATGGTGAACATCACTATGTTGATCATATCTACTATATGATTCACGCTCGACCTTTCAGTCTCAGTGTTCTGAGGCCATATCTGCATATGCTAGGCTCGTCAAGTTTAACGAGTATTCTGCGTGTGCAAAACTGGCTTGCACCCATTGTATGTGAACATAGAGCTTATCACACCCGATCATCACGTGGTGTCTCGGCACGACGAACTGTAGCAACGGTGCATACTTAGGGAGAACGCTTGTACCTTGAAATTTTAGTAAGGGATCATCTTATAATGCTGCCGACGTTCTAAGTAAAATAAGATGCATAAAGGATAAACATCACATGCAATCAAAATATGTGACATGACATGGACATCATCATCTTGTGCTCATGATCTCCATGACCGAGGCATCGTCATGATCTCCAACGTCACCGGCGTGACACTTTGATCTCCATCTTAGCATCATTGTCGTTTCGCCACCTATTGTTACTACGACTATCGCTACCGCCTAGTGATACAGTAAAATAATTACATGGCGATTGCATTGCATACAATAAAGCGACAACCATATGGCTCCTGCCAGTTGCCGATAACTTTGTTACAAAACATGATCATCTCATACAACAATTTATATCTCATCATGCTTGACCAAATCACACCACATCAAGCCCTGCAAAAACAAGTTAGACGTCCTCCACTTTGTTGTTGCAGTTTTACGTGGCTGCTATGGGCTTCTAGCAAGAACCAATCTTACCTACGCATCAAAACCACAACGAGTTTTCGTCAAGTGTACTGTTTTAACCTTCAACAAGGACCGGGCGTAGCCACACTCGATTCAACTAAAGTTGGAGAAACCGACACTCACTAGCCACCTTTGTGCAGAGCACGTCAGTAGACCAGTCTCGCATAAGCGTACGCGTAATGTCGGTCTGAGCCGCTTCATCCAATAATACCGCCAAATCAAAGTATGACATGCTGGTAAGCAGTATGACTATTATCGCCCACAACACTTTGTGTTCTACTCGTGCATATAACATCTATGCATAGACCTGGCTCGGATGCCATTGTTGGGGAATGCGGTAATTTCCAAATTTTCCTACGATCACACAAGATCTATCTATGTGATGCATAACAATGAGAGGGGAGAGTGTGTCCATGTACCCTCGTAGACCGAAAGCGGAAGCGTTATGACAACGCGGTTGATGTACTCGTACGTCTTCATGATCTGACTGATCTTAGCATCGAACGTGCGGCACCTCCGCGATCAGCACACGTTCAGCTTGGGGACGTCCCTTGTACCCTTTATCCAGTTGAGGCCGAGGGAGAGTTTTGTCAGCACGACGGCGTGGTGACGGTGAGGATGAAGTTACCGACGTAGGGCTTCGTCGAAGCACTACAACGATATGACCGAGGTGTGTAAGTGTGGAGGGGGCACTGGACACGGCTAAACAATGTCAACATGTGTGTCTTAGGGTGCCCCCTGCCCCCGTATATAAAGGAGCAAGGGGGGAGTCCGGCTGGCCCTTGGGCGCGCCAAGGAGGGGAGGAGTCCTCCTCCTAGTAGGAGTAGGACTCCTCCTTTCCTAGTCCAACTAGGAGTAGGACTCCTCCCAATACTTCCCCGGGGGGTTCTGGCAACCCCTTCGGCACTCCGGTTTTCTCTGAAATCACCCGGAACACTTCCGGTGTCCGAATATAGCCGTCAAATATATCAATCTTTATGTATCGACCATTTTGAGACTCCTCGTTATGTCCGTGATCACATCCGGGACTCTGAACTACCTTCGGTACATCAGAACACATAAACTCATAATACTAATCGTCATCGAACGTTAAGCATGCAGACCCTACGGGTTCAAGAACTATGTAGACATGACCAAGACACGTCTCCGGTCAATAACCAATAGCGGAACCTGGATGCTCATATTGGTTCCTACATATTCTATGAAGATCTTTATCGGTCAAACCGCATAACAACATACGTTGTTCCCTTTGTCATTGATATGTTACTTGCCCGAGATTCGATCGTCGGTATCTCAATACCTAGTTCAATCTTGTTACGGCAAGTCTCTTTACTCATTCCGTAATACTTCATCCCGAAACTAACTCATTAGTTACAATGCTTGCAAGGCTTATAGTGATGAGTATTACCGAGAGGGCCCAGAGATACCTCTCCGAAACACGGAGTGACAAATCCTAATCTCGATCTATGCCAACACAACATACACCTTCGGAGACACCTGTAGAGCACCTTTATAATCACCCTTTTATGTTGTGACGTTTGGTAGCACACAAAGTGTTCCTCCGGTATTCGGAAGTTGCATAATCTCATAGTCTGAGGAACTTGTATAAGTCATGAAGAAAGCAGTAGCAATGAAACTAATATGATCATAATGCTAAGCTAACGGATGGGTCATGTCCATCACATCATTCTCCTAATGATGTGATCCCGTTCGTCAAATGACAACACATGTCTATGGTTAGGAAACTTAACCATCTTTGATTTACGAGCTAGTCAAGTTGAGGCATACTAGGGACTATATGTTTTGTCTATGTATTCACACATGTACTAAGTTTCCGGTAAATACAATTCTAGCATGAACAATAAACATTTATCATGAATTAAGGAAATAAATAATAACTTTATTATTGCCTCTAGGGCATATTTCCTTCAGTTCCTCACTTGGTTCTCGAGTATATTACACCAAAATGTATAGCGCACGAAAAAGAAGGAGAATTGACCCCCACGACAACAGTCAGGATTCTTCCTCTCTGATATTTCTGTTGGGGAACGTTGCAGAAAATTAAAATTTTTCCTACGGTTTCACCAAGATCCATCTATGAGTTCATCTAAGCAATGAGTCATGGGAGAGAGATTGCATCTACATACCACTTGTAGATCGCGTACGGAAGCGTTCGAGGGAACGATGATGATGGAGTCGTACTCGCCGTGATTCAGATCACCGATGACCAAGTGATGAACGGACAGCACCTCCGCGTTCAACACACGTATGGTACGGACGACGTCTCCTCCTTCTTGATCCAGCAAGGGGGAAGGAGAGGTTGAGGAAGAAGGCTCCAGCAGCAGCACGATGGCGTGATGATGGTGGAGAGGCAGTACTCCGACAGGGCTTCGCCAAGCACTCAACGGAGGAGGAGAGGTGTTGGGGAGGGGAGGGGCTGCGCCTTGGATCAGGTTTTCAGCCCTCCCCTTGCCCCTCTATTTATAGGGGAAGGGGGAAGGGGGCCGGCCCCCTCTAGATGAGATCTAGAGGGGGGGCGGCCAGGGAGGGGGGCTTGCCCCCCAAGCAAGGGGGGTGCGCCCCCACTAGGGGCCCCCCAACCCTAGGCGCATGGGCCCAAGGGGGGGGGCGTGCCCAGCCCTCCAGGGGCTGGTTCCCTGCCCCACGCGGCCCATGTGGCCCACCAAGAGGGGTGGCCCCTCCCGGTGGACCCCCGGAACCCTTCCGGTGACCCCGGTACAATACCGATATGTCCCCGAAACTTTCCGGTGTCCGCATGACAACTTCCCATATATAAATCTTTACCTCCGGACCCTTCCAGAACTCCTCGTGTCGTCCGGGATCTCATCCGGGACTCCGAACAACATTCGGTAATCACATACAAGTCTTCCTTATAACCCTAGCGTCACCGAACCTTAAGTGTGTAGACCCTACGGGTTCGGGAGACATGCAGACATGACCGAGACGGCTCTCCGGTCAATAACCAACAGCGGGATCTGGATACCCATGTTGGCTCCCACATGCTCCTCGATGATGTCATCGGATGAACCACGATGTCGAGGATTCAATCAACCCTGTATACTATTCTCTTTGTCAGATGGTATGTTACTTGCCCGAGACTCGATCGTCGGTATCCCAATACCTCGTTCAGTTTCGTTACCGGCAAATCACTTTACTCGTACCGTAATGCATGATCCCGTGACCAGACACTTGGTCACTTTGAGCTCATTATGATGATGCACTACCGAGTGGGCCCAGTGATACCTCTCCGTAATCCGGAGTGACAAATCCCAGTCTCGATCCGTGTCAACCCAACAGACACTTTCGGAGATACCTATAGTGCACCTTTATAGTCACCCAATTACGTTTGACGTTTGGTACACCCAAAGCACTTCTACGGTATCCGGGAGTTACACGATCTCATGGTCTAAGGAAGAGATACTTGACATTGGAAAAGCTCTAGCAAAACGAACTACACGATCTTGTGCTATGCTTAGGATTGGGTCTTGTCCATCACGTCATTCTCCTAATGACGTGATCCCGTTGTCAATGACATCTAATGTCCATAGTCAGGAAACCATGACTATCTGTTGACCAACGAGCTAGTCAACTAGAGGCTTACTAGGGACGTATTGTGGTCTATGTATTCACACGTGTATTACGATTTCCGGATAATACAATTATAGCATGAATAAAAGACAATTATCATGAACAAGGAAATATAATAATAATCCATTTATTATTGCCTCTAGGGCATATTTCCAACAGTCTCCCACTTGCACTAGAGTCAATAATCTAGTTACATTGTGATGAATCGAACACCCATAGAGTTCTGGTGTTGATCATGTTTTGCTCGCGAGAGAGGTTTAGTCAACGGATCTGCGACATTCAGATCTGTATGTACTTTGCAAATATCTATGTCTCCATCTTGACCATTTTCACGGATGGAGTTGAAGCGACGCTTGATGTGCCTGGTCTTCTTGTGAAACCTAGGCTCCTTGGCAAGGGCAATAGCTCCAGTGTTGTCACAGAAGAGTTTGATCGGCCCCGACGCATTGGGTATGACTCCTAGGTCGGTGATGAACTCCTTCACCCAAATTGCTTCATGTGCTGCCTCCGAGGCTGCCATGTACTCCGCTTCACATGTAGATCCCGCCACGACGCTCTGCTTGCAGCTGCACCAGCTTACTGCTCCACCATTCAACATATACACGTATCCGGTTTGTGACTTAGAGTCATCCAGATCTGTGTCGAAGCTAGCGTCGACGTAACCTTTTACGACGAGCTCTTCGTCACCTCCATAAATGAGAAACATGTCCTTTGTCCTTTTCAGGTACTTCAGGATATTCTTGACCGCTGTCCAGTGTTCCTTACCGGGATTACTTTGATACCTTCCTACCAAACTTACGGCAAGGTTTACATCAGGTCTGGTACACAGCATGGCATACATAATAGATCCTATGGCTGAGGCATAGGGGATGACGCTCATCTCTTCTTTATCTTTTGCCGTGGTCGGGCATTGAGCCGAGCTCAATCTCACACCTTGCAGTACAGGCAAGAACCCTTTCTTGGACTGATCCCTTTTGAACTTCTTCAAAATCTTATCAAGGTATGTGCTTTGTGAAAGACCTATGAGGCGTCTCGATCTATCCCTATAGATCTTGATGCCTAATATGTAAGCAGCTTCTCCAAGGTCCTTCATTGAAAAACACTTATTCAAGTAGGCCTTAATGCTGTCCAAGAATTCTATATCATTTCCCATCAAAAGTATGTCATCTACATATAATATGAGAAATGCTACAGAGCTCCCACTCACTTTCTTGTAAACGCAGGCTTCTCCATAAGTCTGCATAAACCCAAACGCTTTGATCATCTCATCAAAGCGAATGTTCCAACTCCGAGATGCTTGCACCAGCCCATAAATGGATCGCTGGAGCTTGCATACTTTGTTAGCATTCTTAGGATCGACAAAACCCTCCGGCTGCATCATATACAGTTCTTCCTTAAGATGCCCGTTAAGGAATGCCGTTTTGATGTCCATCTGCCATATCTCATAATCATAGTATGCGGCAACTGCTAACATGATTTGGACGGACTTAAGCTTCGCTACGGGAGAGAAAGTCTCATCGTAGTCAATCCTTTGAACTTGCCAATAACCCTTAGCGACAAGTCGAGCTTTAGAGATGGTGACATTTCCATCCGTGTCCGTCTTCTTCTTAAAGATCCATTTGTTTTCTGTCGCTCGCCGATCATCGGGCAAGTCAGTCAAAGTCCATACTTTGTTTTCATACATGGATTCTATCTCGGATTTCATGGCTTCTAGCCATTTGTTGGAATCTGGGCCCGCCATCGCTTCTTCATAGTTTGAAGGTTCACCGTTGTCTAACAACATGATTTCCAGGACAGGGTTGCCATACCACTCTGGTGTGGGACGTGCCCTTGTGGACCTACGAAGTTCAGTAGCAACTTGATCAGAAGTACCTTGATCATCATCATTAATTTCCTCTCCAGTCGGTGTAGGCACCACAGGAACGTTTTCCTGAGCTGCACTACTTTCTGGTTCAAGAGGTAGTACTTCATTGAGTTCTACTTTCCTCCCACTTACTCCTTTCGAGAGAAACTCTTTTTCCAGAAAGGATCCGTTCTTGGCAACAAAGATCTTGCCCTCAGATCTTAAGTAGAAGGTATACCCAATGGTTTCCTTAGGGTATCCTATGAAGACACATTTTTCCGACTTGGGTTCAAGCTTTTCAGGTTGAAGTTTCTTGATATAAGCATCGCATCCCCAAACTTTTAGAAACGACAGCTTAGGTTTCTTCCCAAACCATAATTCATACGGTGTCGTCTCAACGGATTTAGACGGTGCCCTATTTAAAGTGAATGTAGCTGTCTCTAGAGCGTATCCCCAAAATGATAGCAGTAAATCGGTAAGAGACATCATAGATCGCACCATATCCAATAGAGTGCGATTACGACGTTTGGACACACCGTTACGCTGAGGTGTTCCAGGCGGCGTGAGTTGTGAAACGATTCCATATTTTCTTAAGTGTGCACCAAATTCGTGACTTAAATATTCTCCTCCACGATCTGATCGTAAGAATTTTATCTTTCGGTCACATTGATTCTCTACTTCATTCTGAAATTCCTTGAACTTTTCAAAGGTCTCAGACTTGTGTTTCATCAAGTAGACATACCCATATCTACTCAAGTCATCAGTGAGAGTGAGAACATAACGATATCCTCCGCGAGCCTCAACGCTCATTGGACCGCACACATCGGTATGTATGATTTCCAACAAGTTGGTTGCTCGCTCCATTGTTCCGGAGAACGGGGTCTTGGTCATTTTGCCCATGAGGAATGGTTCGCATGTGTCAAATGATTCATAATCTAGAGACTCTAAAAGCCCATCAGCATGGAGCTTCTTCATGCGCTTGACACCAATGTGACCAAGGCGGCAGTGCCACAAGTATGTGGGACTATCATTATCAACTTTACATCTTTTGGTATTCACACTATGAATATGTGTAACATTATGTTTGAGATTCATTAAGAATAAACCATTGACCATCGGGGCATGACCATAAAACATATCTCTCATATAAATAGAACAACCATTATTCTCAGATTTAAATGAGTAGCCATCTCGTATCAAATGAGATCCAGATATAATGTTCATGCTCAAACTTGGCACTAAATAACAATTATTGAGGTTTAAAACTAATCCCGTAGGTAAATGTAGAGGTAGCGTGCCGACGGCGATCACATCGACCTTGGAACCATTCCCGACGCGCATCATCGCCTCGTCCTTCGCCAGTCTCCGCTTATTCCGCAGCTCCTGCTGTGAGTTACAAATGTGAGCAACGTCACCGGTATCAAATATCCAGGAGTTACTACGAGTACTGGTAAGGTACACATCAATTACATGTATATGAAATATACCTTTAGTGTTGCCGGCCTTCTTGTCCGCTAAGTATTTGGGGCAGTTCCGCTTCCAGTGACCCTTCCCCTTGCAATAAAAGCACTCAATTTCAGGCTTGGGTCCATTCTTTGACTTCTTCCCGGCAACTGGCTTACCGGGCGTGGCAACATCTTTGCCGTCCTTCTTGAAGTTCTTCTTAACCTTGCCCTTCTTGAACTTAGTGGTCTTATTGACCATCAACACTTGATGTTCTTTCTTGATTTCAACCTCTGCTGACTTCAACATTGAAAATACTCCAGGAATGGTCTTCACCATCCCCTGCATATTGTAGTTCATCACAAAGCTCTTGTAGCTTGGTGGGAGCGACTGAAGGATTCTGTCAATGACCGCCTCATCTGGGAGGTTAATGTCCAGCTGGGACAGACGGTTGTGCAACCCAGACATTTTGAGTATATGCTCACTGACAGAACTATTTTCCTCCATCTTACAACTATAGAACTTGTCGGAGACTTCATATCTCTCGACCCGGGCATGAGCTTGGAAAACTAGTTTCAGCTCCTCGAACATCTCATATGCTCCGTGTTTCTCAAAACGCTTTTGGAGCCCCGGTTCTAAGCTGTAAAGCATGCCTGAACGAGGGAGTAATCATCAGCGCGAGACTGCCAAGCGTTCATAACATCTTGGTTCTCTGGGACGGGAGCGTCACCTAGCGGTCCTTCTAGGACATATTGTTTCCTGGCAGCTATGAGGATGATCCTCAGGTTCCGGACCCAGTCCGTATAGTTGCTGCCATCATCTTTCAGCTTGGTTTTCTCTAGGAACGCGTTGAAGTTCATGTTGACATGAGCGGCGGCCATTTGATCTACAAGACATATTTGCAAAGGTTTTAGACTAATCTCATGATAATTAAGTTCATCTAATCAAATTATTGTAATGAACTCCAACTCAGATTAGACATCCCTCTAGTCATCTAAGTGTTACACGATCCGAGTCGACTAGGCCGTGTCCGATCATCACGTGAGATGGACTAGTCATCATCGGTGAACATCTCCATGTTGATCGTATCTTCTATACGACTCATGTTCAACCTTTCGGTCTTTGTGTTCCGAGGCCATGTCTGTACATGCTAGGCTCGTCAAGTTAACCCTAAGTGTTCTGCATGTGTAAATCTGTCTTACACCCGTTGTATGTGAACGTAAGGATCTATCACACCCGATCATCACGTGGTGCTTCGAAACGACGAACTTTAGCAACAGTGCACAGTTAGGGGGAACACTTTCTTGAAATTATTATAAGGGATCATCTTATTTACTACCACCGTTCTAAGTAAACAAGATGCATACAACATAATAAACATCACATGCAATTATATAGTAGTGACATGATATGGCCAATATCATATAACTCCTTCGATCTCCATCTTCGGGGCTCCATGATCATCTTCTTCACCGGCATGACACCATGATCTCCATCATTGTGTCTTCATGAAGTTGTCACGCCAACGACTACTTCTACTTCTATGGCTAACGCGTTTTGCAATAAAGTAAAGTAATTTACATGGCGTTCTTCAATGACACGCAGGTCATACAAAAAATAAAGACAACTCCTATGGCTCCTGCCGGTTGTCATACTCATCGACATGCAAGTCGTGATTCCTATTACAAGAACATGATCTCATACATCACAATATATCATTCATCATTCATCACAACTTCTGGCCATATCACATCACATGACAATTGCTGCAAAAACAAGTTAGACGTCCTCTAATTGTTGTTGCATCTTTTACGTGGCTGCAATTGGGTTCTAGCAAGAACGTTTTCTTACCTACGAATAATCACAACGTGATTTTGTCAACTTCTATTTATCCTTCATAAGGACCCTTTTCATCTAATCCGCTCCAACTAAAGTAGGAGAGACAGACACCCGCTAGCCACCTTATGCAACTAGTGCATGTCAGTCGGTGGAACCTGTCTCACGTAAGCGTACGTGTAAGGTCGGTCCGGGCTGCTTCATCCCACAATACCGCTGAAGCAAGAAAAGACTAGTAGCGACAAGCAAGTTGACAAGATCTACGCCCACAACAAAATTGTGTTCTACTCATGCAATAGAGAACTACGCATAGACCTAGCTCATGATGCCACTATTGGGGAACGTTGCAGAAAATTAAAATTTTCCTACGGTTTCACCAAGATCCATCTATGAGTTCATCTAAGCAACGAGTCATGGGAGAGAGATTGCATCTACATACCACTTGTAGATCGCGTACGGAAGCGTTCGAGGGAACGGTGATGATGGAGTCGTACTCGCCGTGATTCAGATCACCGATGACCAAGTGCTGAACGGACAGCACGGTACGGACGACGTCTCCTCCTTCTTGATCCAGCAAGGGGGAAGGAGAGGTTGAGGAAGAAGGCTCCAGCAGCAGCACGACAGCGTGATGATGGTGGAGAGGCAGTACTCCGACAGGGCTTCGCCAAGCACTCAACGGAGGAGGAGAGGTGTTGGGGAGGGGAGGGGCTGCGCCTTGGATCAGGTTTTCAGCCCTCCCCTTGCCCCTCTATTTATAGGGGAAGGGGGAAGGGGGCCGGCCCCCTCTAGATGAGATCTAGAGGGGGAGGCAGCGACCAGGGAGGGGGGCTTGCCCCCCAAGCAAGGGGGGTGCGCCCCCACTAGGGTCCCCCCCAACCCTAGGCGCATGGGCCCAAGGGGGGGGCGCCCAGCCCTCCAGGGGCTGGTGCCCAGCCCCACGCGGCCCATGTGGCCCACCAAGAGGGGTGGACCCTCCCGGTGGACCCCCGGAACCCTTCCGGTGGCCCCGGTATAATACCGATATGTCCCCGAATCTTTCCGGTGTCCGCATGACAACTTCCCATATATAAATCTTTACCTCCGGACCCTTCCGGAACTCCTCGTGACGTCCGGGATCTCATCCGGGACTCCGAACAACATTCGGTAATCACATACAAGTCTTCCTTATAACCCTAGCGTCACCGAACCTTAAGTGTGTAGACCCTACGGGTTTGGAAGACATGCAGACATGACTGAGACGGCTCTCCGGTCAATAACCAACAGCGGGATTTGGATACCCATGTTGGCTCCCACATGCTCCTCGATGATGTCATCGAATGAACCACGATGTCGAGGATTCAATCAACCCTGTATACTATTCTCTTTGTCACACGGTATGTTACTTTCCCGAGACTCGATCGTCGGTATCCCAATACCTCGTTCAGTCTCGTTACCGACAAGTCACTTTACTCGTACCGTAATGCATGATCCCGTGACCAGACACTTGGTCACTTTGATCTCATTATGATGATGCACTACCGAGTGGGCCCAGTGATACCTCTCCGTAATCCGGAGTGACAAATCCCAGTCTCGATCCGTGTCAACCCAACAAACACTTTCGGAGATACCTGTAGTGCACCTTTATAGTCACCCAGTTACGTTGTGACGTTTGGTACACCCAAAGCACTTCTACGGTATCCGGGAGTTACACGATCTCATGGTCTAAGGAAGAGATACTTGACATTGGAAAAGCTCTAGCAAAACGAACTACGCGATCTTGTGCTATGCTTAGGATTGGGTCTTGTCCATCACGTCATTCTCCTAATGACGTGATCCCGTTGTCAATGACATCTAATGTCCATAGTCAGGAAACCATGACTATCTGTTGACCAACGAGCTAGTCAACTAGAGGCTTACTAGGGACGTATTGTGGTCTATGTATTCACACGTGTATTACGATTTCCGAATAATACAATTATAGCATGCATAAAAGACAATTATCATGAACAAGGAAATATAATAATAATCCATTTATTATTGCCTCTAGGGCATATTTCCAACAATTTCGACAGTATATGGTAGACACTCCCTCACAGAAATTTTGACCATCGGTGATGGTCGCTTCCCCTCTTTCTCTCGTGCGTTAGCAAGGTATATCACGAGAAGAAGGAGAGGAAACGACCCCCACGACAACAGTCGGGATTCTTCCTCTCTTATATTTTGACAGTATGTGTTGGACACTCCCTCGCAGATATTTCAACCATCGACGATGGCCGCTTCCCCTCCTTCTCTCGTTCATTACCAAGGTATATCACGAGAAGAAGGAGAGGAAACGACCCCCACGACGATAGTCGTCATCCTTCCTTCAAGAACAAACTGAAAGTCACAAAAGGAGCCCCGATAGAATGACAGTCAACCCGGAATGGCCTATGGTTAGCCGGAATGTCGTTTAATTCATGTTCTGGCAAATCAGGGGCACTCGATATTTCCTACTTTATAGCACAAGTCATGTTGAAATCCACGGGAAATTCTGGCATGACCTTTGCTAAAATAGGACATATCGAGCGCCTAAAATTTGCCAGAACAGTAATGAATCAACATTCTAGCAAAACATAGGCCACTCGGAGGTATGCCCTGCAAACATAGGCCACATGTCCAAAGATACAACCAATACATGTCCAAATATCATCATACACATGTCCGAGGAGAACAGAAGGAGGAGGTGGACTTTTAGCTCACCGACTCGACTCTAGAGGAAGTAGAGGAAGCTCCGGCAATCATCAATACAAAGCATGCATATTTCACCGAGTGAATAATTTAGATCATCAAATCTCATATAGCATTCTTTGATGACAAAGTGATAATGACATTAAAATAATTGAAGTGTACAATACATTTCTATATTTTACTAAAAAAATTCTATACCTAAATGTTTTTACTAAAAATTTCTCATATAGCATTCCAATACATTTCTATATTGAAAATTTTATATTACTAACTTTTTTACTAAAAGTTTCTATTGCTAAATTTGATACCTAAAAAATTTCTCATATAGCATTTCAATACATTTCTATACCTAAAAATTTCTCATATAACATTCCAACGCATTTCTATACCTAAAATTTTTTATGAATAATTTTTTTTACTAAAAATTTTTGTACCTAAATTTACTATGTTGCATATATCTAAATTTCTCATATAGCATTCCAATACATTTCAATACGTTTCTATACCTAAATTTACTATGCTGCATATAGTGAGGAGGAGGAGGATGATGGAGGAGAGAGGAGGAGGATGGAGGAGGAGGGAGGATGGCGGCCAGAGGAGAGAGGAGGAAGGCGGCCGGACGAGAAGGGAGGAGGGAGGAAGTAGGAGAGAGGAGGGATGAGAAAGGAGAGAGGAGGAGGACAGAGGATGGCGGCCGGAGGAGGAGGGAGGAGGGCGGTGGGAGGAGGACAACGGTTTACCGAGGAAGGAGAAGGAGGATGGCGACAGCGGGAGGAGGAAGAGGCAGAGTGAGTGAGGGAGGGAGTGAGGAAGTCGACGGACGCGGGAGAGGGATAAGGTTGACTTAGCAGTAGCGCGGGATAGGGCCTGCGCGTGTTGGGCCCCTGCGCTACTGCTTTCTATTTAACAGTGGCGGGGGTTTCATGGTCGTGCTGTTACTATAGGCAGCACCGGTGGGCACGACGAAGACCACCTATCAATAGCGCTTGTTGTCGAGCCCGCGCTACTCCTACTGTTTTACCTGTAGCGCGTGTTGCCACCCCCGATGCTGCAATTTAGCAGTAGCGCCGTGTATTAACCCTCACTACTATTAATTTTCCACCTATAAGTTATTTTCTAATAGTGAACAGGCATTAAGACGGCCCAACTACCGAAGCAACCGGGCTACAAAATCGACTGAAAACACAACAAACGTCAGTCGAATACGTGCCCTTATCCAGGAGCATGGATCACAAAAGGGGCACGAGCATGGATCACAAAGCAACACTGATGAATGGTATAAGATTTGACTGAGAGTAATTTCATTTTCTGGTATATGAACAATAACTAACGCGCAGAAGATACGTTGGGATTTAGAGTGCTTCTAACTAATTTATCACAAATAATATATGGTATGAATATCCTATCCTCTTTAATACTAATTTTTACTGATAAAACCAAGATAAAATAAACATATCAGAAAAATAAGATATTTTTCGAAGAAAAATAATGCAGAAATGGAAAGTTTGGACTAAAATATTTTGCAGTTTCTCGGCTAGCTGGTGGTATAAAGAACATATAAAACAAATATTATAAAGAAAAACAGGAAGAAATGTTTTACAATTCTGAGTTTAGCCGGTGGTAAAAAGAAAATATAAATGAAATATTAAAAAAAGGATAATGCAGTTCTGAGCTAGTTGCCCCACACCATGTGTACTTGGTTTTAAATCAACAGCCGTGCGCGCAAGAACGGCCCAGCTAGCACCACTGGAGGGGTGTGCTTGGTTTGATTTAAACGGCCGGCCGCGCTCACCCAGCCCAGCTAGCTCCACTGCATTGCTCTCGCCATTTGAGCTCCGCGAGACAGGGCGCAGTCCGTTGTTATTTATTCTGGGTTTGGGCGTTGAAAATTAGCCAGGTGGGACTAAATTTGTTAGGTTTTTTTTTTTTTGAGGTGTACTAAATTTGTTAGGTGGGACTACAAAGTCGTCCTCGTATCTCAGCCGCAGCTCCGGTGTAGATGGGCCAAGCCCGTCTCTTTCGCCACCTTGTCCAGCCCATAGAGTCAATCTCGTACCCTTAACAATCAATCCCGCCCGTATCGGCCAAAAAAAGGGAAATCGCGTTCGCCGCTGAGGTGGTCGCCACGCTGCACGGCGGGTCCTTCCCGCGGAGCCAGGCTCTGCATCCAATCTGGCTCGCCGGCAGAGAAATTCGTTTGGTGATGTGATGGGCGCGATCGCCGCCGAGGTGGGCGGCGCGCTGCACGCCGGTACACCTATAGTCTGGCTCGCCGGCAGAGAAAAATTGGCTCGGTGATGGGTGCACCCTCAAACGGCCACCTCCAAAGGCATCGACCAGCTCTGGAGGCGCGGGTCAGTCCGGTGCCGCGCACCGGCCCTGTCCCAGTTCGTGCGTGTGTCAGAATTTCCGCCGAGGCAGCAGAAGAAGCTAATATAAACTTATTCCACCAACTGTCGATGATGGTCGACCCCGTGGTGCAGATCGCCGGCAACTTTTCTGTTGGCCCCAGCATCTCCATGGTAGACAGGCTGATGCACTCACGTACTCTCAAGCTCCAGCTAGCTACGGTCACGAAAGGTACACATGATCCCCGCAGGGAGAAGAAGATGCCCGGCGGAGGTGGAGTAACGGGAGGACGCCGCGAGGAGGACAGCATTAGCACGTATTCATCCACGGGTGAAACGAAAACGACCCGTGGGCCATGGCCCGGTCTCCTGGAGTGCGAGATTATCTCTCCCTCTCGTTCTACCAGCAGTCATCAATAGTGGACTGGAATACTTAATTTTCCCTCTCGCTAGGGTTCTGTTCCTCCCGGGGCGATCTTGTCGCCGCCGTCGAGAGTCTCGTCCCCTACCTTCGCTTCTCCCCTGGCTCTCCCGATCGGGGGGTTCTCTGTTACGCCCTTCCCTGGCAGGTGGGGCGGGCGGGGGGTTAGGGATCCATCTGAACGGCCCGATCTAGTTTGACTCGGGTTAGGGTTTTGAGATGTCATCAACCAAGCCTTCGGGATCGGCGACGGCTGGTCCAGCGGAGATCGACGACGTAGATCGGCTGATGAAGGAGTTGGGGCTGCGAGAGGAAGACCTAGATGATGTGGTTTTTGATGCAAAGGAAGCACCGGCGGAAGCGGCTAGGTGGATCGCGCTTGCGAAGGTGCACTCTACCAAAACCTACTCGCAGTACTGGTTCTTCCGGAACATGAGAGCAGCCTGGGACCTTGCTCAGGAGGTGAAATTCAAGCCACTGGAGGAAAATCTCTATACAGTTCAGTTCTCCTGCTTGGGGGATTGGGAGAGAGTTACTCAGGAGGGTCCATGGCACTTTAGGGGAGACGCCGTTATCCTCAAGCCATATGACGGTATAACAAAACCCACCACTGTTCAGCTTGACACCATTGAGATCTGGGCGCAGATTCATGATGTGCCACCCCTGTATGCTCATCTAGTGCCATCTCTTGCGGCTAAGGTGGGCGAAGTAATTTTCACTGAACCGATATCCCAAGACTTCGCGGGTAACTTTCATCGTGTCTGGGTCAGGATCAATGTGACGAAGCCGCTGAAGAGTGCAGTATCTATGATCCGAGAGGGAAAGCGCCAAATTTACAGAGTTAGATATGAAAAACTCCCCGATTGGTGCGCCGTCTGTGGTATGTTGGGACATCTTTTCAAGGAGCATGGCAACGGAATCCATCCTCCATCGGCTTTGATTTTCAAAGACCTAAGGGCAACATGGGTAATGCGTACGGGTCAAGGTCCGGGAGGTGGACGTGGCCGCAGAGGAGGACGCAGGGGAGGACGCAACGGCGGACGTGGTAGGGGTGCACAGTACGTTGGCGCTGAGCATGTGGAAGACCCGGCTGCAGATCAGGATGCTGAGATGGAAGAGGTGGACAACAGAAAGAGGTCGTCAGAATTAGCTACAATTCAGAATAGTGTGCCATCGTCATATATAGCAGCCAATACAGGGAAAAGCAACATGTTGGCGTTACCTCCATCCACTATTCCTGATAGTCCGAGTGCAAAACAAGAAGTTAAAAGAGCTAAAGTGGTGAACGAGGATGACAGGAACTCAAGCAAGACTGGAAACCAGGGGAAGAATGACTCAAGTTTGGCGGGCTCCGGAGAGGGGCGCCGCCAGGGCCAATGAGTGTTTTCTGCTGGAACTGCCGGGGTGCGGGTAAAGCCGCGGCAGTTCGCGAACTTCGCGATTTCGCGAGGAAGTTTACCCCTACCCTCCTATGTATTCTTGAAACTCAAATTGAAGGGGCTAGGGTAGAAGCATTAGCGAGTTCTATTGGCTTTGATAATTCTTATGCAGTAGATAGTCAGGGTAGAAGTGGTGGTATTGGTCTTTTTTGGAACAATTCAATAAAGGTTGAAATATTAGGTTACTCTGTGTATCATCTTGACGTGTCTGTTGAGGAGCAGGGAAAAGAAAAGTGGAGGTTGACCTGCGTGTACGGTGAAGCGCAGACACATTTGCGGCATCAAACTTGGACGACTTTAAAAAACATTAGCACTTTGAGCAGCTTACCATGGCTATGCATAGGGGATTTCAATGAAGTCTTACGTCCAGATGAGCATGTGGGAGTTGGTCAACGCAGCAACGCTCAAATTCAAGCGTTTCGAGAAGCCACGGATATTTGCATGTTGCTAGATATTGGCTATAAGGGCCGTTTTTGGACCTTTGAGAAAAAGGTGGCCGGGGGAAGTTTCACACGGTGTAGGCTTGACAGAGCGTTGGTGAGCGCGGAGTGGTTGGCGAGGTTCCCAACGGCTTCTCTGACACATCTCACGGCAGCTTCTTCTGATCACGCCCCGCTGCTGCTCGAGTTTGGAGGCCACCAGGAGACTCGGATAAACCATACGTTCAAGTACGAGCTGATGTGGGAGACTCATGAGCAGCTTAGAGAGACGATACTAAGGGGATGGGATCCAGGAGCGCCGTGTGCTACGGTCGAAGAGATGCGAGCCAAGCTCCAGAACTTGTCTCAAGGTCTTGGTAAGTGGAGCAATGATACTTTCGGAAGTGTGCGGAAGGAAATTAAAAAATTGAAGCAGATGTTGGAGGAGCTGCGTAATGACCCACTAAGGATGGCGCCGTCTCATGTAGAACTAAAAATCAATGAGAAGTTAATTGAGATGTACCACCGCGAAGAAATTATGTGGCGACAAAGGGCACGGTTGGAATGGCTCACGGAGGGGGACAAGAATACAAAATTTTTCCATCTGCGTGCTAGTCTCAGGAGGAAAAAGAATATGATAAAGGCTCTACAGAATTCTTTAGGGGTGGAAATAAGTGACCCGGCAGAGTTGAAGGAAATGGCAAATACGTTTTACCAGAATTTGTATGCTTCAGAAGGAGTCCAGAATATGGACGGAGTCTTGGCGCATGTTCCCAGAAAGGTAACAACAGCAATGAATGAGACATTATGTGCGCCCTATACCAGTCAAGAAGTTAAAACTGCCTTGTTCCAAATGTTTCCCACCAAGGCACCCGGACCGGACGGCTTTCCGGCTCATTTTTACCAAAGACATTGGGATATTTGTGGGGAAGAGGTCACCAAGATAGTTTTGAGGATTGTTAGGGGACAGGAAAGCCCCGAATGCATCAATGACACAATTCTTGTTCTTATTCCCAAGGTAATGAACCCCACAATTTTAGCTCAGTTCCGGCCCATCAGTTTATGCAATGTTCTTTATAAGATTGCTTCAAAAGTAGTTGCAAATAGACTGAAAGTTATCTTGCCTGACATTATTTCGGAGGAGCAATCGGCCTTTGTCCCGGGTAGACTGATTACAGATAACATCATATCTTCTTATGAGTGTTTGCATTTTATGAAACAGACAAAATCAAAAAGTAACAGTTATTGTGCTCTGAAGTTGGATATGATGAAAGCCTATGACAGATTAGAGTGGTCCTACCTAAGAGCGATAATGGCCAAGCTTGGTTTTGCACGGCAATGGATTGATATTGTTATGAGTATGGTCTCCTCAGTTTCTTTCTCCGTGTTGTTCAATGGTGAGAAGCTTGATGCTTTCAAACCATCAAGAGGAATCCGACAGGGAGACCCAATTTCTCCTTACTTGTTCTTGATTGCAGCAGAGGGCCTTTCGTGCCTCCTGAAATCCAGTTCTCAGTCATCAAATTTAGCAGGTATTAAGGTGGCTCCCTCGGCGCCCACCATTAATCACCTTTTGTTTGCAGATGACAGCCTGTTGCTTTTCAAGGCCAATGTGGAGGGGTCAGTTGAAGTGTCAAACCTGTTGGATACATATTGCAATGCATCAGGACAGAGAATTAATCATGAAAAGTCCTCTATTTTCTTCAGTAAGGGGTGTCCTGGGCCGGTCAGAGAAGCAGTGAAGAATTCTTTGCAGGTCCATAATGAATCTCTCAGTGAACGTTATCTAGGGATGCCTACTGATGTTGGCCAATCCAAGAATGGGACCTTTAAATATCTAAGAGATCGAGTATGGGAGAAAATTAAAGGATGGATGGAGAAGCTTTTATCAGCGGCAGGGAAGGAAGTATTAATCAAATCGGTGGCACAAGCTATTCCGGTATTCTCTATGTCATGTTTCAGACTCCCCCGAGGACTGTGTGAGAACATCACTTCAATCATACGCCAGTTCTGGTGGGGCTCGAAGCAAGGAAGAAGAAAGCCAAGTTGGGTGGCATGGGACGTGTTGACAAGACCAAAGCACCTCGGAGGTTTAGGTTTCCGGGACTTAGAGATCTTTAATTTGGCGCTCCTTGCTAGACAAGCATGGCGCATAATGACCAATGATACGTCCTTGAGTGCCCGAATGCTCAAAGCCATATATTTTCCGGGAAGTAATCTTCTAGACGCCGAGTTGGGGTCCCACCCTTCTCAGATTTGGCGGGCGATGTTGGATGGGCGTGACATTTTGGCACAGGGAATCATACGCAGAATCGGAGATGGGACAAGTACGGGCATATGGATACATAATTGGATACCTCGGGATAATTTCAAAAGGCCTATCACATCTCTGGTGACTAACCCACCGGCTATGGTGAGTCAGCTCATTGATACCTCAACCGCTGCTTGGAACGAGAACTTGATCAGAACAGTCTTCACACGTTTTGATGCGGAGGAGATCCTCAAAATACCTTTGTGTACAAGAATAATTTCAGATTTCTGGGCCTGGCATGAGGAAAGCAGTGGCATCTTCACAGTTCGGTCGGCATACCGAATGATCATACGTACAAAGCTTAGTAGAGAGAGTTGGATTGAACAGGAAGCTAGCACTTCGGCCTCCCAATCAGAGAGCAATCATTGGACATCAATATGGCACATTAAAGTTCCCTCCAAATTGCGAGTTTTTGTTTGGCGACTTGCAAGACAATCTATACCTTGCAGGGTTCTGCTCAACCATCGGAATATGGCTACGACAGATACATGTTTGCTGTGTGGGGCCCGCGATACATGGCGGCATGCTCTACTCTCTTGTCCGATGGCAGGGAGCGTGTGGGCGCTCGCACCTGATAATATAGTGGAGACTATGAGTGGCCACTTGGAGGAAAGTGCAAAGGATTGGTTGTTTGCCTTACATGAAATATTAGCCAATGATGATTTTGTTCGGCTGGTGGTGACACTATGGGCGATCTGGGGAGCAAGGAGAAAGGCCATTCATGAAGATATATTTCAGTCACCACATACATTACAAGGTTTTATCAACTCTTATTTATCAGAGTTACAGGTGATCAAAGAAAGAGCTCCAGCCGCACGAACTAGCAGTGCCATATCGCAGCACATGGCCCGCTGGATTCCACCAGAGGCCGGATGTGCAAAGCTGAACGTTGATGCGGCGGTGTCACGCCGTGGTTTTGGGGCGATTGGAGTTATCTGCAGGGACCAACAAGGTGGCTATATGGGCGCTTCTGCCATTGTCTTCAGATATATTGCGGACCCAACAACGCTTGAAGCTTTGGCAATTAGAGAAGCTATGGATCTAGCCGATGATCTCTATGCCCAAAGAATTCATGTGGCATCGGACTGCAAGGTGGTGATTGATGATATTCAGAAGAAAAACTTGTCGAGTTATGGGGCTATAGTTCAAGAGATTATAAGCCATTCTCTTTCCTTTACTTTTTGTAATATAGTTCATGAACGAAGGAGCTCAAATTTTGAAGCTCACAATTTAGCGAAGCATGCACTTACCCTGGGAGCTGGCCGCCATGTTTGGCTGGGGCATCCAGGGAATCTTCCGTTCGTCCCTGTAAACATTGTGACGAATTAATAAAGCTTCGTGGAATTGTCTCAAAAAAAAAAGCAGTCATCAATAATCGAACCGCTCAAAATAAAAAGATCAATAATCGAGAGAGGTTGTTGTCATTTTACCAGTCCATCGATAGATCTTCATCGTGTCGCGACATACCTATCGATCATCGCAAGAGATTTCGGCGTGCAGCACCGAGAGGATCACTTGTCGCTCTTACCAACGGGGCTGCCAGCTGATGATATGATTTGAGTTGAGGGATATCTAGCTTCTTGCTACCCAGGAAGAACGTAGTATACGTGTGTGGATCGCAAGCATTTGATGATTGAATTGAGGGATATCTAGTTTCTTGCTACCCACGTAAGGAAGCACATACGTGTGTGGATCGCAAGCATTTGGTAAGAAAAGCGGAACGAGCTGACAGCTATGTAACACAAGTCACAAATAACACTCCTGTCAATTATCGGCCGGAGCTGCTTTTCCCCAAGAACCAAATTATCCGATCTGCTTTACACGTGCCTGGCTGCATGCACTTGACTCATAATAATTGGCACTTTGTAATAATAATTGACACTTTGTAACTTAATAGTAATAATGATACAAGAAAAATACATCGACCCTACAACAACATAGGCAATACACCTCGAGTCGAGATCGTGTCTATAATCGCAGACGCTCACATATATGCACATACACTAATTCGTACTAGCAGAATGCCCGTGCGTTGCCACGGGCTTTTAAAATATTTTGCTAGAATTATATTAACATAATGCACATTAAATTTTACACATGTAGAGGCAAGATAGCACGGGCACAATCGGTAATAGTTGAAGCCCGCTTCCTTTACAATGTAAATTGATGAAAGAAAGGCAAATTGACTATGCATATATATAGAGTGATGATCCAACTAAATATCCATTACAAATTAAGCTCTAGTTGACGTGCTTAAGAAATTCTCGCACAATATTATGAATGTTGTTTAGCTTTATTCGCACAATATTTGAGCAAGTATAATAAAAACTTATTTTTCAACACATACTCATCCCGCATAAGCAATATATGTTGTTAGTATGAGTACTTCATGTCAAAGGTCTTAAAATGTGTACAGGAGAATACTCACCATTCAAACCGGGCGAAACAATTCTTTAACGTTCCACCAGAGCATAAAGAAAAAATAAATTGTGAGACACATCTTTGGAATTTCCTAAATTAATGTTATATTAAAATAGTGATAACAAAAGCAAATGCTTGTATTTTGATTGTTATGGTAATGAAACATATAGATTTATTACCCGTCTCTGCTCGTTGGAATATCTAGCGGATAACGTTGCCATGTAGATATATTAGAATTCCAGCTGAGTTGCTTTATTTTGAGTGTGTCTTTGAATTCGCTCGCAAATCTTTGTAATTTCACTAAATGCCTTAGAGTTTTAACCTCTGGCGACTGTGATGTATTATAGGGTCTAGAATATATACACGGCGTGCATGTTTTTCCGTAAAGAATTAGACATGACAGTCATTTCCGTCCTTACATGGCTGCCTCCGGCAAGCAGGCAGTCCAACCGTTGGGGTGCATGCAGCTACCCGAGCAAGCGTACGTGAGCTAATTGATTTTTCCGGTCAATCCAAGCACTCACACCGTTTACACTTAAAAATTATGTGTAATTTAATAAAGGGATTTCTATTCTTATCCCCATGCTTCCTTAGTTGTGCTCATTCATCCCCGCGCTCTTAACTTTTACTCAGTTTTCCCCACTCCCTTGTCTGAAACCCTTATAAATGGTCACAACGGTGGATGCCGTCGGGTCAATGCTTTGACCGTTTACACTGACGACTGGGGCCATGTCAGAACGGGTCTTCCTTTGACCGTTATGATGTGTGGGGCCGCATTGAGACACGTTAGATGGGCTTGTCTGAACCTCGAACTAGAGCCACTACAACACCGCGCCGCTCCGCCCACTTCGCCGCCGTCGTGCCCTCCACCCCCTAACCCTATTCCTCTATGCCGCCGTCGTGCCCTCCAACCTCTAACCCTATTCCCCTCCGTCGCCGTCGTGCCCTCCACCCTCTAACCCCCATTTCGCCTCCACCTCCGTCGTGCCCTCCAACCTCTAACCCCATTCCACCTCCGTCGCCGTCGTGCCCTCCGTCAAATCTAACCCCACATCCCCATCAAGATTAGGTGAGGGTTAAGCAGCGATGTCGGGGGGGGGGGGGGAGCTCTCAAGCCCATCGACTGTGGAGAGGATTGGGTTGAATCGGTGACGGATAATTCATGGATTACACCTGGGTAAGCGTCGTTTCCCCTCTAATTGATTTGCTGATTAATAAATTCGTCCCTATTTGATAGGTAGTCGCGTGAATCGATCAAATTTTGCTGAATTGTTTCCGGCCTAATTGCAACCTTTCCTTATCTAAATAAAATAGGATTGATCACACGCTTGCTTTCTGGCTGGCGGTTAGGATGGAAGTTAGTGTGCTGCATGGTAGAAAATTGCATATGATTACAGTATTTTTCTATCCAAAGCTGGTAGAAACAAGTATGTCGTTCAAAGATTTTCTCGCGGTGCTCCTAAATTCTTCATATGGGTGGAGCCCTGCCGATGTTGTTGAACTGAAATTTTTTAGCAGTACCGAGCAAAAATACCCCCCACCAACTTGCGATGAGCATCTTGGATTGCTCTTTACTTTGAATGTTGAAAGTCGGTTCAGTAAAATCCTTATTGAGGTGCTTCAGCCATGCAATGACGTGACAAGGGGAAGGTTGTTCAGAAATCTTCTGTCTCTGCTAATAGTGTGCGCCCCGGCACTCCTTGTAGGTCGAAACCAAGCAGAGCTAGTGGTTCTGAAAGTCACAATATGTCTGTTGCCGCTTCTTGTGCCGCTTCTCCTGTCGCTGTTGCAGCCGATGTAGAGCAAGATGCAGAGCCAGACGAAGAGGTGCCCCGGAATGATGATGAGGATGAGAATAGGTTCCCCAATCTTATATATACTGTCAGTAAACAGGCAATGTGTTGGGAAACGTTGCATGGAAAATAAAAAAAAATTTACGCACACACAATGATCTATCCATGGAGATGCATAGCAACGAGGGGGAGAGTATGTCTACGTACCCTCGTAGACCATAAGCGAAAGCGTTTCACAACGCGGTTGATGTAGTCGAACTTTCTTTGCGCTCCACCGATCGAGTACCGAACGTACGACACCTCCGAGTTCTGCACACGTTCAGCTCGGTGACGTCCCTCGGCTTCTTGATCCAGCAACACATTGAGGTAGTAGATGAGTTCCGTCAGCACGACGGCGTGGTGACGGTGATGGTGAAGTGATCTTCGCAGGGCTTCACCTAAGCACCCTGAGAATATGGCTGGGGGTGTAAACTGTGGAGGGGGGCGCCGCACACGGCTAAACAATTGTCTGGTGTGTGCTAGGCGCCCCCACCTTATATATATAGGTGGGAGGGAGGGAGGAGCAGCCATAGGAGGCGCCCAAGTAGGAGGAATCCTACTTGGAGTCCCTCCCAAGCCGCGCGCCCCCCTGCCATATATAACCGAGAGGGAAGGAAAGAGGGGGGAGAGGGAGGGAAGTAGGAATCCTAATCCACACTTTCATTGCCCTCCCCTCATTCCTTCTCCTCCTCATATATAGGGCTGGCTCTGTAGGGGCGCACCAGCCCCTTGTGGGCTGGTGTGTTCCCTCACTTGGCCCATAAGGCCCATATCTTTGTCGGGGGTGCTCGAAACTCCTTTACTGTGAACCGATAAGTACCCGGTACCCTTTGAAACACTTCCGATGTCCGAATACCATTGTCCTATATATCAATATTTACCTCTCTACCATTTCAAGACTCCTCGCCATGTCTGCGATCTCATCTGGGACTCCGAATAACATCTGTTCACCAAATCATATAACTCATATAACACTATATCGTCAACGAACGTTAAGCGTGCGGACCCTACCGGTTCGAGAACTATGTAGACTTGACCGAGACACTTCTCCTGTCAATAAGCAATAGCGGAACCTGGATGCCCATATTGGCTCCTATATATTCTGGGAAGATCTTTATCGGTCGAACGTTATGACAACGTACGTAATTCCCTTTGTCTATCGATATGTTACTTCCCCAAGATTCAATCATCGGTATCTTCATACCTAGTTCAATATCGTTACTGGCAAGTCTCTTTACTCGTTCCGTAATACATCACCTCATGACTAACTCCTTAGTCGTTTGCTTGCAACCTTATGATGTGTATTACCGAGAGGGCCCAAAGATACATCTCCGATACTCAGAGTGACAAATCCTAATCTCAATCTATGCCAATTGAACAAACACCTTTGGAGATACCTGTAGAGCATCTTTATAATCACCCAGTTATGTTGTGAAATTTGATAGCACACAAGGCATTCCTGTGGTATCCGGAAGTTGCATAATCTCATGGTCGAAGGAATAAGTATTTGACATGAAGAAAGCAATAGCAATAAAACAGAACAATCATTATGCTAAGCTAACGGATGGGTCTTGTCCATCATATCATTCTCCAAATGGTGTGATCCCGTTATCAAATGACAACTCATGTCCATGGTTAGGAAACCTTAACCATCTTTGATCAAGGAGCTAGTCTAGTAGAGGCTCACTAGGGACACGGTTTTGTTCATGTATTCACACATGTATTTAAGTTGTCGATCAATACAATTCTAGCATGAATAATAAACCTTTATCATGAAAAATATAAAAAAAACAACTTTATTATTGCCTCTAGGGCATATTTCCTTCACAATGGAAGTTGAATATCAGGAGCAACCTATCACCCGTGGTATATTTGATGACACTGGCGATGAAGAGAGGCAGGAGAACATCGACAACTTAGTTTTAGATGAATATCATGGTGAGGACATGCCAACAATTGAGTGGGACACGGAAGATCCTCAGCTAGCTGTCCGCACCATATTCCAGTTGATGGTGGACTGTCGTAATGCAGTGACTACATATGTATTCTCACTGAAAATACATATGTGATTGATAGGAGTGAGCCAACAAGGTTCACTGTTCATTACCCATATGATAGGTGTAGATGGAGGTTGCATGCATCACCCATATTGAGGAGCAAGTTCATTCAGGTTTGTGTATTTCAGTTTATACTGACTCATTTTATTTTTAGATCATTGTGTAATGTTTTCTTAACTATATTTTTTTGGGTCTCATTTTGTTTCAAATAAAAAAGAACCCACACCAGCACACTTGTCCACCTGGAGGGGCAGGAGGGAAGGCTAAAACAAAGCTAGCAAATACTAGGTGGTGGAAGATGCAATTTTGGATTGGTTGAGAGAAACACCAACACTTGGTCCAACAACACTTCATGGGAAGCTATTTGAGAACTAGAAGATTGCTATACCTGAAGGAAATATGCCCTAGAGGCAATAATAAAGTTGTTATTTATATTTCCGTATATCATGATAAATGTTTATTATTCATGCTAGAATTGTATTAACCAGAAACTTAGTACATGTGTGAATATGAAGGAAATATGCCCTAGGGGCAATAATAAAGTTATTATTTATTTCCTTAATTCATGATAAATGTTTATTAGTCATGCTAGAATTTTATTAACCAGGAAACTCAGTACATGTGTGAATACATAGACAAAACAAATAGTCCCTAGTATGCCTCTACTTTACTAGCTCCTTAATCAAAGATGGTTAAGTTTCCTAACCATAGACATGTGTTGTAATTTGATGAACGGGATCACATCATTAGGAGAATGATGTGATGGACATGACCCATCAGTTAGCTTAGCATTATGATCGTGTCAGTTTCATTGCTACTGCTTTCTTCATGACTTATACAAGTTCTTCAGACTATGAGATTATGCAACTCCCGAATACCGGAGGAACACTTTGTGTGCTACCAAACGCCACAACGTAAATGGGTGATTATAAAGGTGCTCTACAGGTGTCTCCGAAGGTGTTTGTTGGGTTGGCATAGATCAAGATTAGGATTTGTCACTCCGTGTTTCAGAGAGGTATCTCTGGGCCCTCTCGGTAATACTCATCACTATAAGCCTTGCCAGCATTGTAACTAATGAGTTAGTTGCGGGATGAAGTATTACGGAATGAGTAAAGAGACTTGCCGGTAACGAGATTGAACTAGGTATTGAGATACTGACAATCGAATCTCGAGCAAGTAACATACTGATGATAAAGGGAACAATGTATCTTGTTATGCGGTTTGACCGATAAAGATCTTCGTAGAATATGTAGGAGCCAATATGAGCATCCAGGTTCCGCTATTGATTATTGACCGGAGATATTCTCGGTCATGTCTACATAGTTCTCAAACCCGTAGGGTCCGCACGCTTAATGTTCAATGATGATCGGTATTATGAGTTTATTTGTTTTGATGTACCGAAGGTTGTTCAAAGTCCCGGATGTGATCATGGACATGGCGAGGAGTCTCGAAATGGTCGAGACATAAAGATTGATATATTGGAAGGCTATGTTTGGACACCAGGAAGGTTTCGAGTGGTTCGGGCATTTTTCCGGAGTACCGGGAGGTTATTGGAACCCCACGGGGAGTCAATGGGCCTTAATGGGCTATGGTGGAAGAGAGGAGGAGGCGACCAAGGTGGGGGAGCCCCCCCAAGCCCAATCCGAATTGGGAGGGGGGCCGGCCCCCCTTTCCTTCTCTCCCTCTCCCTCTTCCTTCTTCTCCTACTCCAAGTAGGGAAGGGGGGAAACCAACTCCTACTAGGAGTAGGACTCCCCCCATTGGGAGCGCCATAGAGAGGGCCGGCCCTCCCCTCCTCCACTCCTTTATATACGGGGGAGGGGGCACCCCATAGACACAAGTTGATCAAGTTGATCTTTTAGCTGTGTGCGGTGCCCCCCTCCACAGATTTCCACCTAGCTCGGTCATATCGTCATAGTGCTTAGGCGAAGCCCTACGCCAGTAACGTCATCATCACTGTCACCATGCCGTCATGCTGACGAAACTCTCCCTCGACCTCAGCTGGATCTAGACTTCATGGGACATCACCGAGCTGAACGTGTGCAGATCACGAAGGTGCGATACCTTCGGTGCTAGGATCGGTCGGATCGTGAAGACATACGACTACATCAACCGCGTTGTCATAACGCTTCCGCTTTCGGTCTACGAGGGTACGTAGACAACACTCTCCCCTCTCGTTGCTATGCATCACCTAGATAGATCTTGCGTGATCATAGGATTTTTTTGAAATTACTACGTTCCCCTACATTGGTATCAGAGCCAGGTCTATGCGTAGATGTTATATGCACGAGTAGAACACAGAGAGTTGTGGGTGATAATAGTCATACTGCTTACCAGCATGTCATTCCTTGATTCGGCGGTATTGTTGGATGAAGCGACTTAGACCGATATTACGCGTACGCTTACGCGAGACCAGTCCTACTGACGTGCTTCACACATAGGTGGCTAGTGAGTGTCTGTTTCTCCAACTTTAGTTGAATCAAGTGCGGCTACGCTCGGTCCTTGTTGGGGGTTAAAACAACACACGGGACGAAAAATCGTTGTGGTTTTGATGCGTTGGTAAGAACAATTCTTGCTAATCCCATAGCAGCCACGTAAAACTTGCAACAACAAAGTAGAGGACATCTAACTTGTTTTTGCAGGGTTTGCTGTGATGTGATATGGTCAAGGCATGATGAGATATAAATTATTGTATGAGACGATCATGTTTTGTAAAAAGTTATTGGCAACTGGCAGGAGCCATATGGTTGTCGCTTTATTGTGTGCAATGCAATCGCCATGTAATTGTTTTACTTTATCACTAAGCGGTAGTGATAGTTGTAGTAACAATAGTTGGCGAGACGACAATTATGCTACGATGGAGATCAAGGTGTCACGCGGTGATGATGGAGATCATGACGATGCTTTGGTGATGGAGATCATGAGCACAAGATGATGATGGCCATATCATGTCACATATTTTGATTGCATGTGATATTTATCTTTTATGCATCTTATTTTGCTTAGTACAGCGGTAGCATTATAAGATGATCCCTTATTAAATTTCAAGGTACACGTGTTCTCCCTGAGTATGCACCGTTGCTACAGTTTGTCGTGCCGAGACACCACGTGATGATCGGGTGTGATAAGCTCTACGTTCACATACAACAGGTGCAAGCCAGTTTTGCACACGCAGAATACTCGGGTTAAACTTGATGAGCCTAGCATGTGCAGATATGGCCTCGAAACACTGAGACCGAAAGGTCGAACGTGAATCATATAGTAGATATGATCAACATAGTGATGTTCACCATTGAAAACCACTCCATCTCACGTGATGATCGGACATGGTTTAGTTGATTTAGATACTTTATCACTTAGATGATTAGAGGGATGTCTATCTAAGTGGGAGTTCTTAGGTAATAAGATTAATTGAACTTTAATTTATCATGAACTTAGTACCTGATAGTATTTTGCATGTCTATGTTGTTATAGATCAATGCCCCATGCTACCGTTCCTTTGAATTTTAATGCGTTCCTAGAGAAAGCTAAGTTGAAAGATGATGGCAGCAACTACACGGACTTGGTCCGTAACTTGAGGATTATCCTCATTGCTGCACAGAAAAATTACGTCGTGGAAGCAACGTTAGGTGTACCACCCACGCCCGCAACTGCAGACATTGTGAATGTGTGGCAGACGCGTGTTGATGACTACTCGATAGTTTAGTGTGCCATGCTCTACGGCTTAGAATCGGGACTTCAAAGACGTTTTGAATGTCATGGAGCATATGAGATGTTCCAAGAGCTGAAGTTAATATTTCAAGCAAATGCCCGAGTTGAGAGATATGAAGTATCCAACAAGTTCTACAACTGCAAAATGGAGGAGAATAGTTCTGTCAGTGAACACATACTCAGAATGTCTGGGTACCATAACCACTTGACTCAGCTGGGAGTTGATCTTCCAGTTGATTGTGTCATTGACAGAGTTCTTCAATCACTACCACCAAGCTATAAAGGCTTCGTGATGAACTAAAATATGCAAGGGATGAACAAACTATTCTCGAGCTCTTCGCGATGCTAAAGGCTACGAAGGTAGAAATCAAAAAGGAGCATCAAGTGTTGATGGTCAACAAGACCACTAGTTTCAAGAAAAAAGGCAAAGGAAGAAAGGGAACTTCAAGAAGAACGGGAAAAAGGTTGCCGCTCAAGAGAAGAAACCAAATTCCGGACCTAAGCCTGAAACTGAGTGCTTCTACTGCAAAGGGACTGGTCACTGGAAGCGGAACTGCCCTAAGTATTTGGCGGATAAGAAGGATGGCAAAGTGAAAGGTATATTTGATATACATGTTATTTATGTGTACTTAACTAATGCTCGCAGTAGGGCCTAGGTATTTGATATTGGTTCTGTTGCTCATATTTGCAACTCGAAACAGGGGCTACAGATTAAGCAAATATTGGCTAAGGACGAGGTGATGATGCGCGTGGGAAATTGTTCCAAGGTCGATGTGATCACCATCGGCACGCTACCTATACATCTACCATCGGTATTAGTTTTAGAGCTGAATAATTGTTATTTGGCGCCAGTGTTGAGCATGAACATTATATCTGGATCTTGTTTAATGCGAGACAGTTATTCATTTAAATCAGAGAATAATGGTTGTTCTATTTATATGAGTAATATCTTTTATGGTCATGCACCCTTGCTGACTGGTCTATTTTTGTTGAGTCTCGATAGTGATGATACACATATTCATAATATTGAAGCCAAAAGATGCAAAGTTAATAATGATAGTGCAACTTATTTGTGGCACTGTCATTTGGGTCATATCGATGTAAAGCGCATGAAGAAACTCCATGCTGATGGACTTTTGGAATCACTTGATTATGAATCACTTGGTGCTTGCGAACCGTGCCTTATGGGCAAGATGGCTAAAACTCCGTTCTCCAGAACAATGGAACGAGCTACTGACTTATTGGAAATAATACATATTGATGTATGCAGTCCAATGAGTGTTGAGGCTCGTGGTGGGTATCGTTATTTTCTTACCTTCACAGATGATTTGAGCAGATATGGTTATATCTACTTGATGAAACATAAGTCTGAAACATTTGAAAATTTCAAAGAATTTTAGAGTGAAGTGGAAAATCATCGTAACAAGAAAATAAAGTTTCTACGATCTGATCGTGGAGGAGAATATTTGAGTTATGAGTTTGGTCTTCATTTGAAACAACATGGGATAGTTTCACAACTGACGCCACCTGAACACCATAGTGAAATGGTGTGTCTGAACGTCATAACCGTACATTATTAGATATGATGCAATCTATGATGTCTCTTACTGATTTACCGCTATCGTTTTAGGGTTATGCTTTAAAGACGGCTGCATTCACTTTAAATAGGGCACCATCAAAATCCGTTGAGACGATGCCTTATGAACTGTGGTTTGGCAAGAAACCAAAGTTGTCGTTTCTTAAAGTTTGGGGCAGCGATGCTTATTTGTGAAAAAGCTTCAACCTGATAAGCTCGAACTCAAATCGGAGAAGTGCGTCTTCATAGGATACCCAAAGGAAACTGTTGGGTACACCTTCTATCATAGATCCGAAGGCAAAATATTTGTTGCTAAGAATGGATCCTTTTTAGAGAAGGAGTTTCTCTCGAAAGAAGTGAGTGGGAGGAAAGTAGAACTTGATGAGGTAATTGTAACTTCTCCCTTATTGGAAAGTAGTTCATCACAGAAATCAGTTCCAGTGATTCCTACACAAATTAGTGAGGAAGCTAATGATGATGATCATGAAACTTCAGATCAAGTTACTACCGAACTTCATAGGTCTTCCAGAGTAAGATCTGTACCAGAGTGGTATGGTAATCATGTTTTGGAAGTCATGTTACTAGACCATGATGAACCTACGAACTATGAGGAAGCGATGATGAGCCCAGATTCCGCAAAATGGCTTGAAGCCATGAAATCTGAGATGAGATCCATGTATGAGAAGAAAGTGTGGACTTTGCTGGACTTGCCCGATGATTGCCAAGCCATAGAAAATAAATGGATCTTTAAGAAGAAGACCGACGCAGACTGTAATGTTACTATTTACAAAGCTCGACTTGTTGCAAAAGGTTTTCGACAAGTTCAAGGAGTTGACTACGATAAGAGTTTCTCACCCACAACGATGCTTAAGTCTGTCCAAATCATGTTAGCAATTGCTGCATTTGATGATTATGGAATTTGGCAAATGGATGTCAAAACTGCATTCCTGAATGGATTTCTAGAAGAAGAGTTGTATATGATGCAACCAGTAGGTTTGTCGATCCAAAGGGTGCTAACAAAGTGTGCAAGCTCCAGTGATCCATTTTATGGACTGGTGGAAGCCTCTCAGAGTTGGAATAAACGCTTTGATAGTGTGATCAAAGCATATGGTTTTATACAAACTTTTCGAAAAGCCTCTATTTACAAGAAAGTGAGTGGGAGCTCTATAGCATTTCTGATATTATATGTGGATGCCATATTGTTGATTGGAAATGATATAGAATTTCTGGATAGCATAAAGGGATACCTGAATAAGAGTTTTTCCATGAAAGACCTCAATGAAGCTGCTTACCTATTGGGCATCAAGATCTATAGAGATAGATCAAGACGCTTAATTGGACTTTCACAAAGCACATACCTTGATAAAGTTTTGAAGAAGTTCAAAATGGATCAGTCAAAGAAAGGGTTCTTGCCTGTGTTACAATGTGTGAAGTTGAGTCAGACTCAATGCCCGACCACTACAGAAGATAGAGAGAAAATGGAAGTCATTCCCTATGCTTCAGCCATAGGTTCTATCATGTATGCAATGATGTGTACCAGACCTGATGTATGTCTTGCTATAAGCATAGCAGGGAGGTACCAAAGTAATCCCGGAGTGGAGCACTGGACAACGGTCAAAAACATCCTGAAATACAGTAAAAGGATTAAGTATATGTTTCTCGTTTATGGAGGTGAAAAAGAGCTCGTCGTAAATGGTTACGTCGATGCAAGCTTTGACACTGATCCGAATGACTCTAAGTCGCAAACCGGATACGTATTTTTATTGAATGGAGGAGCTGTCAGTTGGTGCAGTTCTAAGCAGAGAATCGTGGCGGGATCTACGTGTGAAGCGGAGTGCATTGCTGCTTCGGAAGCAGCAAATGAAGGAGTTTGGATGAAGGAGTTCATATCCGATCTAGGTGTCATACCTAGTGCATCGGGTCCAATGAAAATCTTTTTTGACAATACTGGTGCAACTGCATTGGCAAAGGAATCCAGGTTTCACAAGAGAACCAAGAACATCAAGAGACGCTTGTCAGGACCCCGATCCTAAGTCACACTGATCTAGCATGTAACACATCATATCACTTTGCGGCCTCACGCACGGTATTCCCATGGGTGCCACCTTACCTGGTCCGGGACCGTTTGCGCCTTTTGTCTCACGTATATGATAGTGCCGCTAGCATCCATATGACAAAGAACCCGGGCTGACATGACTACTCGTGGACCCTAAGTGGCGCTAACTTACAGGGACATGCATATATGACCCAACAACAAACATGTCGATCAACAACGTATGAACCCAAGTCGTAGCAAGCTACATGGACCTAAAGGAACAACGCGTGACGTTTCCCCGAAGGGACAGACACAGGAACGAAGAAGGACACATGCCGGCCACCCTAAGTGTTTCGGAGCAGTAGGAAGCAACCATGGCTCAGTGGAAGCACTAGGAGACATTTCCCGGTAAGAGAGGCTACCAAGGATGACCAACTAGGTTGTCAGATCCTACACATACCAAGCATTTCAATAATCATGCATGCAACGCCAGCCATGGCGGGGAGATGGCGAGGGAGAGAGCCAGGAGGATAATGCGTGTCCAAGGGGTCGGGGCGGCACCGAGGAGAAAGGGTTAGGCGTCGCGCTGGCCCGGGCGACGCATGCAAGCAGGGAGGTGGTGTGGCGATCTCGGCGGCGGTGCGTTGTTTCCCTCCTCTGCCTACTGGAAAAGGTGGGTGGTGATTGGCATGGGCCAGGTGGGCCGGCCCAGCAAGGTAAGTGGCCCCGGGCCCCCTCTCTCTCTGTTTTTCATTTATTTCTGTTTTCTATTTATTTTGCTTTGTTTTGATTTAGTTAAAATACTAGATCATTTCGTAAAATCTTGAAATTAATTGTGGGCACTGTTGAAATATTTTCCAACAGCCTTCAACCATTTTTAGAATTATTTGGGCATTTAAAATATTTTATGGATTAATTCAAAAATCTAGAGTGACCTAGAAAAATGTGCACCATTTTTGGGAGAGGGTGTGGACCAATTCAATAATGATGAACTTTTCCAAAGCATTTTCAGTTCATTGAAAATATTTTGAGGTTGAACTTGTTTGAGTTACATTTGTGCTAGGGTTTATCAATCCCCATTTCAAATTTCATGAATTTAAACATGATGACATAAATGCTTAAGCAATGACATGCAAGGACTAAGCTAGGGCTGCAGCAACTCACACCCACTAAACAAGAATCTCATCCTGATATTCAAGACGTGAGGTAAGAAGACAGAGGGGACACAAAGCTAACACGATCTTCACGATCCAACTGTCCTTCTCGAAGATGTTGATTCATTGCTTCAAATTGATTTTGACGTGTTTTCTTTCGACACCTTCATCCAACACGACAATGCGAAGAAAGGAAAACTCTAAAGAGCCGATCTTCTTGAAGATCGAGCAACTCATGATCAGCTCACAGAATGAGACATAGTAACATCTCTCGAGTTGAGACACAAAACACACATCAGGGTGATGGAAGAAATAGTTGACGAAGGTTCAATTTGGTAGGCAACAATTCCACGCTTAAATAGATGGTGAGGGGGTTTCAAAGTAGTGAGGGTTAAGTTGCCCATGATACCATAACGACATATCTTAGGGAAGGTGACTCATAGAGCTATTCCTTTAAGTGGCAAAAGGAATTACTTTTGATACATAGATCATTGGAACTCTTCATACCAGCCTGAGGCAATTTACAAACAATCGTCTGAAGGAGTTCGAAAGAGTGGCATACTTAGACTAGAATGGATGGTGTGGACTACCTTGTTGAAGACAACGCAATGGATGATTTTTGCTTATCATCGGAAATGCATGAGACCCATGGTAAGTCCACTTTGGAAGATAATCCTGGATAACAATTACTAAGAAGGCAGACCAAGTAAAATGGCACAAAGGCGGGTGCAAGTTGGTAACAAAATGCAAATTCTAGGAATGATTCTAGTAACTGGGGAAAAATTCAACATTCAAGAGTGATTCCACTGTTTGAATTGTTATAGTATAATCTAAGAAACTAAGAGCACATGAATCCCTAAGGAACAATTTGTAGAATAAGTCACACGAAATCCTCATGGAGAAGATTGTCAAATAGCTCAATCAAGATACTATAACGATAGATCTTCCGGCTAGGTGTGTCAGCCAAAACATCAACCTTGTCGGGACCTACATCATAGATCTTGCAAAAGTTCCAACCATCATATCTGCTTGGGATTCAGATCTCATTGGTAGCAGGATATTCCAGACATCCGCGTGTCTGAAAAGGAAAGTTTGCAACACAAATCGACGAGATGACGTTGCGAGATTCTCGGGAAATGGACTATGGTAGTAAGCTCCAAAATATGAGTTGGTTCTGCTATGCACATATGAACACGCTGTCCCAGACAAACATGACCACATAGTAGTCTTCAACAAAACACTACCGAGTCAAGTGGGGAACCCTCATCGAGGATATCGAAGTCTTTACACAAGTCCATGGATTAGATCCCAAGCATAGACTTCTTTTCCTTGAACAAGTCAATCAGTGGCTTGGTGTGCTAGGGATACATACGGAATGAAGATGATCAGTCTATCAAACCATATAATACTTTGCACATGCATGAATGACTTGGGATGATTCCAAAGGAAGCAAAAACAAGCTTTATCTAACAAACGACGACAACTTACATCAGATGCACGTGAATTAGAGGAAGTCACTTCTCTCATCCAAACATATACCTCATGAAAGGAACATCAAGGTATTCTTTACAAAGTTTCCAACACTAGCTTAATGTTCAACATGAGTCATGGAGAGGATAAAATGTTGTTTATGAGCTCAACAACAATTCATCAATATTCCCATGAATATGGAATTCCACAACTATGTGAACAAGGCGATAGTATTGGTCAGCCCCAAAAGATATAATGGTGTATGCTCAAGGGACAATTGCGAGTAAGACAACATTATGACCATCGTTGGTTCTGATTTGATTTGACGATAGCCCATACGCAAATCAAAGATTTGGGTAAGACGATAGGTCCACAACTGATCATGAGGACCAACCAATGAAGATATCATCTATCTTCAACACACATACACAAAAAATATCCCTTTGGAACGAACTAAGTTAGGAAAACCTTTTATCTTCCAACTCTCCAAGTTGTTGTTTAGCTCAACCAACTAGCTCAGGGACATCCAACACAGATTTTTGGAGAAGGGGTGGTTTACAAGAAACCCAACGTGATCACGGGCTCAACATAACGGTCAGGGGACAACCTGGTGATACTTACATGAAGATATTAGGAAAATCACAAAGCACCAATATGTTATTAATCTCGAGAACAATCTTCCTTCTGAGGCAAGACAACGTGATCAAATAAGCAAGGGGTTGACACAATCCTAACTCATTGATCGAAGAGTGCACCGAAAATATGGACTAGGTAGCACGACCAATCTTAGGATGATAATTCAATAACCAACACACTAAGAATGAGATTGTTGTCCCTTAACTACCAAGCAACAGGGTTGCTAGGAGTATTGATTTCACACATCATGGTTCACTTGTTGGCATTTCGGCTACGACAACACGGAGGCTGAGGAATGAATAATGATGGCGAGAGGTATCACTGTACCAAGAATTCATAAGATGGTGTGCAATTCCCATGACATTCTTCACATAAGACGGTAATACTCCAGGGTAGAACAGAACAAAAGCTGGATTGACATTTTGATCCGCGGTGTACGATTACTTTGACTCAATCCTGAATATGGATGAGATACTAGAGTTTGTTTCTCCTAGTCATTCTGAAATAGAATGGCTTGACGGACCACAAGAGTAAAAGGCATCGATGAACACGAATGCACGGCTACTCCTGACTACCGATTGGTAGACGAAGGTCAGAAAACAACTAAAGAGGGACAACTCAAAGGAACATATGATTATCTGAGTTGTAGAGGCATAGATTAGTATGTCGAACAAAGCTCAACATTTCTTTTGGATAATCCATGCAGAAAGGTAGGGCTGGCAGAGTCACGACCATAATGGATAACTCATCAAGAGCACTCTTGTTATGATATTTCAGTTCAAGGAAGAACTTCTGCCATAAACAGTTCATGGTATTTGGAAGAAGGATATGCCACGGACCTCGAGGACTATCACAAAGGTTACTAATATCCTAAAGGAACTAGCAAACACTATCAACATGAATGAGTAGAGTGAATCTCGGGTTCAAAAACCCAGGAATAGAATGCCTACTAACTAAATGGCATCACAAGATGCTTTTGAAAATGATGGCCAGGATCATCACACTGGGAATATAAAGCATTGCTAGATTGCTGGGTGGTTCTCTAGGATACCCTAGAGTCATAATAATAGCTTCAACATATACGTCGAGGCAATGGAGTACCTCAAGACACCGATTAGTGTCCTTAATCTGACCCAAAAGGACATCGGGAACATGAGAGAAGATTTGCAAGTGCATTAGACTACTTAAAAACCTGGGATGAGTCGGCTAGCATAACAACTGAACTAAGGCTTGAATCCATAAATCCTATAAGTCTACGGATTAGTAACACGTGATCCTAATGGAAAGATGAGAAGCCTAGTTCTTAGTCCTCGTAGAAGACAAGAGGAAGACTCAGATCAGAAGGCCATAGGGTTAAGGAGTAAAAAGAGCCTTACGTTCCCTTCCACAATCAATTCCCTTAATCCTTTTGGGGAGCAGAGCAGCAATCACAACACCTGGCCTGTGACTCTATGTATCTATAACCTTCCTCCTTGGTTGTGCATGAAGCAAAAGTTTATTAGGATGCCAGTGCTCATCCAAGGCCCTAAGCAACCCGACAACGACATTGATGTGTACCTAAGACCTTTAGTTGAAGAACTTTTACAATCGTGGAATGGAAAAGGTGTACGTGTGTGGAATTAGCACAAACAGGAAGAATTTGACCTACATGTGTTGCTGTTTGTAACCATCAATGATTGACCTGCTCTCAGTAACCTTTTAGGACAGACAAACAAGGGATACCACGCATGCACGCACTGCTTAGAAGATACCAAAATTATATTTTTGGACAAATGCAGGAAGAATGTGTACCTGGGACATCGTTGATTTCTTCCGACAAACCATCAATGTCGAAAGAAAGGCAAACATTTCAAAGGTGAGGCAGATCATCGGAAGAAGCCCGCCCTCCGTACCGGTGATCACATACTTGATATGCTGAAGGATTTATAAGTAATCTTTGGAAAGGGTCCTGACGGACAATCTATTCTGAATGACGCTGAGGGACGCTCACCCATGTGGAAGAAGAAATCTATATTTTGGGACATACCCTATTTGAAAGAACTAGAGGTCCGCTCTGCAATCAACGTGATGCATGTGACGAAGAATCTTTGCCTGAAACTACTAGGCTTCTTGGGTATGTATGAGAAGACAAAAGATACACCGGAGGCACGGGAGGACCAGCAACGTGTGAACGAAAAAGACATCATGCATCCAAAGCAGTATCAAGGTCATGCCAACTATGCTCTTACCAAAGAAGAGAAGGAAATCTTCTTTGAATGCCTGCTCAGTATGAAGGTCCCGTCTAGCCTCTCGTCCAATATAAAGGAAATAATAAATATCCTAGAGAAAAAGTTGCAGAACCTAAAGTCTCATGACTGCCACGTGATTATGACGCAACTGCTTCCGGTTGCATTGAGGGGGCTTCTATTGAAAAACGTTCGATTAGCCATTGTGAAGCTATGTGCATTCCTCAATGCAATCTCTCAGAAGGTAATCGATACAGAAATCTTACCAAGGTTAAAGAATGATTTGGTGCAATGTCTTGTCAGTTTCGAGTTGGTGTTCCCACCATCCTTCGTCAGTATCATGACACACGTCCTAATTCATCTAGTCGACGAGATTGCAATTCCGGGTCCTGTATTTCTACATAATATGTTCGCCTTTGAGAAGTTCATGGGAGTTTAAAAAAAATATGTTCGTAACCATGTTAGGCCAGAAGGAAGCATCTTCATGGGCCGACAAATAGAGGAGGTCACTGAGTTTTGTGTTGAGTTCATTCCTGACCTAAGATTTGACTGAGAGTAATTTTATTTTCTGGTACCTGCACAATAACTAACGCGCAGAAGATACGTTGGGACTTAGAGTGCTTGTAACTAATTTATCACAAACAATATATGGTATGAATATCCTATCCTCTTTAGTAATAATTTTTACTGGTAAAACCAAGTAAAATAAATATTTCAGAAAAATAAGATATTTTTTAAGAAAAAAATGCAGAAATGGAAAGTTTGGAATAAAATGTTTTTGATATTTTGGGACATACCCTATTTGAAAGAACTAGAGGTCCGCTCTGCAATCAACGTGATGCATGTGACGAAGAATCTTTGCCTGAAACTACTAGGCTTCTTGGGCATGTATGAGAAGACAAAAGATACACCGGAGGCACGGGAGGACCAGCAACGTGTGAACGAAAAAGACATCATGCATCCAAAGCAGTATCAAGGTCATGCCAACTATGCTCTTACCAAAGAAGAGAAGGAAATCTTCTTTGAATGCCTGCTCAGTATGAAGGTCCCGTCTAGCCTCTCGTCCAATATAAAGGAAATAATAAATATCCTAGAGAAAAAGTTGCAGAACCTAAAGTCTCATGACTGCCACGTGATTATGACGCAACTGCTTCCGGTTGCATTGAGGGGGCTTCTATTGAAAAACGTTCGATTAGCCATTGTGAAGCTATGTGCATTCCTCAATGCAATCTCTCAGAAGGTAATCGATACAGAAATCTTACCAAGGTTAAAGAATGATTTGGTGCAATGTCTTGTCAGTTTCGAGTTGGTGTTCCCACCATCCTTCGTCAGTATCATGACGCACGTCCTAATTCATCTAGTCGACGAGATTGCAATTCCGGGTCCTGTATTTCTACATAATATGTTCGCCTTTGAGAAGTTCATGGGAGTTTAAAAAAAATATGTTCGTAACCATGTTAGGCCAGAAGGAAGCATCTTCATGGGCCGACAAATAGAGGAGGTCACTGAGTTTTGTGTTGAGTTCATTCCTGACCTAAGATTTGACTGAGTAATTTTATTTTCTGGTACCTGCACAATAACTAGCGCGCAGAAGATACGTTGGGACTTAGAGTGCTTGTAACTAATTTATCACAAACAATATATGGTATGAATATCCTATCCTCTTTAGTAATAATTTTTACTGGTAAAACCAAGTAAAATAAATATTTCAGAAAAATAAGATATTTTTTAAGAAAAAAATGCAGAAATGGAAAGTTTGGAATAAAATGTTTTTGCAGTTTCTCGGCTAGCTGCTGGTATAAAGAACATATAAAATAAATATTATAAAGAAGACAGGAAGAAATGTTTACAATTCTGAGTTTAGCAGGTGCTAAAAAGAAAATATAAATAAAATATTAGAAAAAGGATAATGCAGTTCTAAGCTAGTTGCCCCACACCATGTGTGCTTGGTTTTAAATCTACAGCCGTGCGCGCAAGGACGGCCCAGCTACCACCACTGGAGGGGAGTCCAGTTTTGTGCCAGCTGCCCCACACTGGGTGTGCTTGGTTTGATTTAAACGGCCGGCCGCGCTCACCCAGCCCAGCTAGCTCCACTGCATTGCTCTCGCCATTTGAGCTCGGCGAGACAGGGCGCAGTCCGTTGTTATTTATTCTGGGTTTGGGCGTTGAAAATTAGCGAGGTGGGACTAAATTTGTTTTCTTAGGGAGGGAAGGTGGGACTAAAAAGCTCGTCCTCGTATCTCAGCCGCAGCTCCGGTGTAGATGGGCCGACCCCGTCTCTTTCCCCACCTTGTCCTGCCCATACAGTCAATCTCGTACCCTTAAAAATTAAAATCAATCCCGTCCGTATCGGCAAAAAAAACAAGGGGGGAATCGCGATCGCCGCCGAGGTGGTCGCCGCCCTGCACGGCCGGACCTTCCCCCGGAGCCAGGCTCAGCTGCATCTAGTTCGGCTCGCCGGCAGAGAAATTCGTTTGGTGATGTGATGGGTGCACCCTGTCGAGGACGGTTGACCCCGCGGTGCAGATCGCCGGCAACTTTTCTGTTTGCCCGAGCATCTCCATGATAGACAGGCTGAGGTACACACATACTCTGGGGCTCCAGCTAGCTACGGTTATGAAAGGCACACATGATCCCCGCAGGAAGAAGAAGATGCCCGACGGAGGTGGACCAACGGAAGGATGCCGCGAGGAGGATAGCATTAGCACGTAGCCATCCACGGGTGAAACGAAAACGACCCATGGCCCGGCCTCCTGGAGCGCGAGATTAGAGTAACTCCAACCGGCTGACCTATTTCGTCCGCCGCAGTCGGTTTAGGTCGGCGCAGATAAAAAAAGCGGCCCAACGCGCCGATCCAAATGGACGCGCGTCCGTTTTTCATCCGCGAACGACCCATTTCTGACTTATTTTTGAGCTGGATTTGTGTCGGTACGGACACAAAACAGACGAGCGCGCGTGCCTACTCTTCTCCTCGCGCCCGCCGGTTGATGGCAGCCAGCATCATCGCCCCCCATTTTCCGCAAAACCCTCCCGCCCGCGCGCTCCCGCCCCGCACCCGCCATGGACGACGACCTCGACCTCGCAACCGCTGCTGGCCTCGCCTCCCTCGCCTCGTCCGGCATGAAGACCGCCCCTACGGTAAAGGCAAGCCTCGTGCCCCCCGCAAGACCGCCACCGCGACCAAGCAAAAGAAGACGCTGACGCCCGAACAGCGGGCGGCAGAGTCGGCCAAGAGGAAGGGCCAGAGGCACGCCGCATACGCGAGGGGTGAAGCCGTCGCGGCTGCCGCCGTTGCCGCTGTTGGGGAACGTAGCAATTTCAAAAATTTCCTACGCACACGCAAGATCATGGTGATGCATAGCAACGAGAGGGGAGAGTGTCGTTCATTTACCCTCATAGACCGTAAGCGGAAGCATTATGACAACGCGGTTGATGTAGTCGTACGTCTTCACGATCGACCGATCCTAGTACCGAATGTACGGCACCTCCGCGATCTGCACACGTTCAGCTCGGTGACGTCCCACGAAATCACGATCCAGTAGAGCTTCGAGGGAGAGTTCCGTCAGCACGACGGTGTGATGACCGTGTTGATGAAGCTACCGACTGTTGGGATCTACGGTAGGGTGCCTCGACTGCAAATTAAAATTTCCTACACGCAGAACAACCAAGAATATACTACGGGAGATGGATCACAGTTCGTTACCACTGGACGCGCAGTGTCGTGCAGCAGAAGTAGAGTTGAGGCAACGCGTTCCCGGAGTCGTCACCTCCTTGCCGATCTCCCACGTAGCCGATCGGATCCCGCGAACAGGTTCGTCGGAGCGGCGCAAGTGCACCACCTCTAACGGTATCCGTGCGTGCAGGAGGAACACTGTGCGGCGGACTGTTAGGTCCGATCACACAGTTGGCGGCATGTGGAGGTGGCTAGTTGCAACACATGCAAAGCCCTAATGACGGCGCCGAAGCGATCAACCGCATGAGCGTGCCGCACCTCCACTTTATATAGGCGTCCGTCGCAGGCTCAACACTTGGGCCTCGCACGTACCCTAAAGCCCAAAGTCTACTCGGTCGCGTTCCAAGACCAGTTCGGATCACATCCGACCAGTGTCCTCTGAACCGACCTCGTATGTTCCTTCCCTTAAGCGCGCGACCCCTTAGGTTCAAGTCAGCTTGGTCACAGTTCGGATCACCTCCGACCTGCATGGTTGGTAGCGGCCTCTGGCAAGGCGTGCCGACCACCAAGCAGACTATGAAACTGGTTAGGCGAACCTGTACAACGTGTCACATTTCTGTTCCCTTTGCCTCACGATATATGTTGTCGGGCTCAAGGTGAGACTGTCATCCTTGTGCTAGCCTGACCTCTTTCTTGTTCCAGTGATACCGACCACTATCCGGATTATCTCATAATCCTCGTCGCATGGCCATGCTTATCCTGGTCGGATCACACGAGGGGCCCAGAGTACATCTCTCCTAATCGGAGGGGCAAATCCCATCTTGCTCGACCATGTCTCGTGGCATGGGACTGGACAAACCCGAAACCTATCTTTGTAACTACACAGTCACGTAGTAGCGTTTGGTTGGCCCAAAGCAAGTTTGTCACCATCCCGAGTACATGCATCAGCTCAGGTCTCAGGACATAGAACGTATGTTGTACTAGAGACTCACAGATGACATATCATTGTGTCTCATAGTTGGGTATGTCCGACTCGGACCTTATCTCGACTCGGATTCGACTACATCGAATCCAACCAGATCCTTCCGAGTCCATATTATCCGGTTAGCGTCCAATGCTCCATGGCTAGTGAGACCGAGCCATCCACCGTGTCATATGCTAGTCTAGTCCGACGTGTGCCCACACGTCACTTGCGACTACGGACTATTTAGGATGTATCATACAACACAAGATCTCACAGACAAGTCACGTACTTGCCAACAAGTATCATTGATTACATCGAAGGACTATGTTTATTCATAAACACATAGGAAATATCATCATACATGATTGCCTCAAGGGCATATCTCCAACACCGACGCAGGGCTTCGCCTAAGCACCACAACGATATGACCGAGGTGGATTATGGTGGAGGGGCGCACCGCACACGACTAAAAGATCAATTATCAACTTGTGTGTCTATGGGGTGCCCCCTCCCCCGTATATAAAGGAGTGGAGGAGGGGGAGGGGCCGGCCCTCCTAGGCGCGCCCCAAGGGGGGGAGTAGGATTCCAACCCTTCCAAGAGTAGGAGTAGGAGAGAGGGAAGGAGGAGAGAGGGGGAAGGAAAGTGGGGCGCCGCCCCCTCCTTGTCCAATTCGGACTAGAGGGGGAGGGGGTGCGCGGTGCTACGTCTTGAGCTAGCGTTGGTTTTCCCCGAAGAGGAGAGGGTGATGCAGCAAAGTGTAGCGTAAGTATTTCCCTCAGTTTTGAGAACCAAGGTATCAATCCAGTAGGAGCCTCCTCAAAAGTCCCGCGCACCTACACAAACAAACTGAGAACTCGCAACCAACGCAATAAAGGGGTTGTCAATCCCTTCACGGTCACTTACGAAAGTGAGATCTGATAGAGAAAGTATGATAAGATAAATATATTTTTGGTATTTTATAATATAGATGTAGAAAAGTAAAGATGCAAATAAAAGTAGATTGAAAGCAAATATGATAAGAGATAGACCCGGGGGCCATAGGTTTCACTAGAGGCTTCTCTCGAGAGCATAAGTATTACGGTGGGTGAACAAATTACTGTCGAGCAATTGATAGAAAAGCGAATAATTATGACGTTATCTAGGCATGATCATGTATATAGGCATCACGTCCATAACAAGTAGACTGACTCCTGACTGCATCTACTACTATTACTCCACACATCGACCGCTGTCCAGCATGCATCTAGCGTATTAAGTTCATGAAAACAGAGCAACACATTAAGCAAGATGACATGATGTAGATGGATAAACTCATGCAATTTAGAAACATTATAACGAAGCACTTTTTCAGCCCTCTCAGTCCATTGTCGTTTCTGACCGTCGAATCTGCTCTTCTACGCGTTTCAGGCCGTTGGATGTGAGTGCAATCCCCTATGGGCTTCACTTTGCAAACGGAGAGAGCTATACAGGCTGGGCCGCTGCTCCCAGAACAAAATTGGAGCTCTACTATTATTTGGGCATTTGGGCCTGACACCCACGAGTAACAAAGCCCGTGAAAAATACAACTTTCCGGACTGAGCAAGGATCCTAGTGGGCGTGATCCAGTTCTTGTCTCCCAGACGGCAGATTCATACGATGCGAGCGACCGCACCTCCACCGACATGGTCGCCCTACTGGGCGACGCCAAGGGGACGGGGGCCGAAGCGTTGGTTCGATTAGAATCCACTTGCCGGTGATTTAGCACATAGTCAATCGTAGTTGCTGCGGGCATTAATCAGAATTGATGTTCGCCACTCTTTCCGGCGTCCGATTATTGCAGGTCGCTTATGATTCTTAGTCAGTTTCTTCCTTTATGTGATTCATCTTCCTCCCTCGCGAGGACGCTCACGATTCTGGTTCGGTTTCTTCCTTTAATCGATGTGTCTCTATATAATCTCCACCCACCCTGCTACTGCTCATTCCCCAACCTTACTTGGCAACATCATATCTTCTGGTCATGCTTCTCGCCAGGTTGCCACCGCAGGTTTGTCGCCCCTCCTTCCTCACATCTTCCATCCAGTTACTATTGATACCGAGTTCCTTCTGATTGATGCCGCTTTCTTCTTTTGCTCCCAATTCACGACATACACTTGTTTTGCTGCAGGTGTTCTCACATCTCAGTTGATGTATTGGAACTGCTGACGGATTCTGATGGTTAGTTCGGGCACTTATAAAGCTCACGATTTGCAATGGTTGCCACCATGGTTAGTATACATGTACTCACATGTCTTATTGTACATATGTATGTACGCCCACGATTTGTAAAATTTGATGCTACTGACTATCTAATTGTGTATACACTTCCAGAGTCTCACTCACATATCTTATTATCCATATGTATGTGTGCCTACAATTTGTAAAATTTGATGCTACTGACTGTCTATACAGTTCCAGAGTCTAAAAAACTGCTACTCCCTCCGTCCGGAAATACTTGTCGTCGAATTGAATGAACCTAGATGTATTTTAATTCTAGATACATCCATTTCCATTCATTTATGCGAAAAGTAATTCCGGACGGAGGGAGTACTATTTACTATTGTTGTTGAGGATAAGTTCTAATTAAACAACATATGTGATTTACTGATTCACACTAATTACATGTTGTAGGACTTACAGTACCTCGTCTTCCTTACACCAAGACAAGTTCTACACACGTGATTCCATTTCACTTCATGACGATGCCAACGCCCATTCTGAATTTAACAGCAACCAAGCAGTAGGATTATTCCCTCCGGTTCTATTAAGTTTTGCAGTCATTGTGTTCGTGTTGTGTTTGTTGGCCGGTGACCGGTAAGCATCCACGTTTCCCTCCCCCTTTCATTTCAGATGTATGTTTTTTTGGTACAAGATACTGTGGTTTCAGCTCCTACTTCACAGTACTAATTTACACGTCAGTCAAGTAACTATTTGTACATAATGCGCAGATTCAGTTTTGCATATGCGGATTCTGATGTGGATATTTGATTTTCAGTTAAAGTAATTGGGTTCCTGGTTGTATTGCCATTTCTATCTGTACATACATCCAATTTCTAAGCAGCAGTGGTACACAGTCCAGTCAACCAGAAGGCTTCGATTTTCTACCCTTCGGCGTTAGTCTGTAGTGTACTCATGTGCCTGTTTTCTCCCTGCCTATCTCCTCTATGGCTTCCTGAATCCTGGATTTTTAGATGACTTATTTGGCCTTCTGGAAGATGTCTCTTGATTCATGTAAGTATTCTTTTTATAAAGTTTACCTGTTAAATTTTCAGATGGCTCTTGATTCATTTCAGACTTCACACATGCTCTAGCTACTTATTAGTCCAAGCTAATTGGTGTTTCACATACTGATCCATGTTGAATGTGCCGTATAGATGAAACCAAAAAAAGGCTCAAAACTATATTCTATTTGTTTCAACATTTTTTAATGTATGATATATTCAAAAGCTTATGCAACTTTAGTTTTGTGTTTCAAAATATTGCAGAAACTCGATATGATTATGAGCACGCACGCACACTTTGTCGCTGGTTGGTGTTGATTCGTGATGCAGGAGCCTCGTCTTCAGAGAGGCGGCAGGTGGGAGAAAGATTGACTAAGTAGTGGTATCCCACAGCTGGGAGGACCATGGTGAGCACCCTCCCCCTCCCCCAATTTTTTGTATGTGCCACAAATTTATCATGGATGACTGTGAGATTGTTATCATGCTTACTTTTGGGTTCACATGAATAATGCTCACGGAGAAATTTTGTTCCTTTAGTTGAACACATGGCTGAAGAAAATAACATGTGAAGATATTATTTTATTAATGTACATACAACGTATGTTAGTTTCTCTCAAGGAAATAACATGCGAAGATATTTTTTATTAATGTATAGCATATGCCGACTTTGATGATTTGTGCCTATCAAGTGTCAAGATTTTATTCATTTTCTTTTATGAAAGGAAGCTATTTTCTGTACTGTAGCAATAAAGTCCAAGGTTCTTTTATTATTGTAGATCATATGTCAACTTTCCTAATTTGTGCCTATCAAGTGTTAAGATTTTATTCATTTTTGTTTTAGCAAAGGACGTTATTTTACTCATACAGAAGGGACTTTGCTTATTTGTGCCTATCAACTATTCCTATGCTTTGCATTTAAGGAATCAATATGGAGACATAATGTTTAGAAGTGGAAGCGTCAAGATTTACAGTTTTGAATATTCTTAGTAGTTGTATATATAGTTGTATATTTTGCAAAAAATACATGTAGTTTGTATACTTTCATCTGTATATCAACACTAGCTAGAGCAGGCGATGACTTTAGATAGGAACTGGTCTCCTTGTACTGCAGCAGTAAGTTTTTGTCTATTGCATTCTATTTTATGCTGCTGCAAGTTTTTCAGAGCTGCTGATATATGTTTGATATAAGCCATTTCTTAGAAAGAATGCTTGTGTGTAACTATTTTCTCAAATATATTTTAACTCTATGGCATACTTATGATTGTGTGGTCAAATTAAATGGTCAACTAGAATATTTCCATGCGTGCTGCATTAAGCTGTTTGTTTGGCATATTTGGACCATTTGGATAATGCAAAGCTTACCTTGTATGCATGTAATATATATTTGCACAAGGAACCTATCATAGTATTGAACTTTAGCCTCAACAATCACCGAGGACTATAATTCAAGCTCCTTTTTATTGCGAATGAATTCAAAGCTTGATATCTGAAGAAATACTCTCCGTATACCTTTGGAAGCAATGGTCTTTCAATTGGTATATGTACTATTTTGTCGCTCAATATATTTGTCTGATGTAGGAGAACCGAAACTACTAGATTTTGATGAATTTATCAGTTTACACAACCATCAATTGATAAACTATAGCAAAGTAAGGAAATAAATGTGTGCCTTGTGATCAGACGGTCAAACAACCAACCAAGTACAATCAACAAGAGAAATCAAGATTGCCATGTACGTGCTTATGATTTTAGTACTTAGAGAGGTCGTTTGAGGCTGATCGTGTGTCGCCTTCAGAGTTCTCTGTGTTTTCGCGAAAACCTCTAGCATATAAGGCTTTGGTGATTTATATCTTACAGGTGACATTTGCTATATGTTTCATTGTATATATTTAAATAAATTCCTTGTATGCTACCAGAAAAAATAGACGTGCATGGCAACATACGGGTGCTCGGGCGTCGACGTACTAATAGAGCACTTCTTTTTTGCAACATGTGATTTCTGGGGAAATACCGCCTATTTTTTGTTTGAGAATCAGTTATACTACCTTAATGATTGATGATGATACTACTAATAATATCTTCCTACATATATGCATGGTATGTGGCCTAATAATTTTTAAATTTTGTATCAGATGCAAAATTGTTGAGCTTCCCTGGTTGGACTTCACTAACATATTCCTACAAAAAATTACTAATTAAGTTATATGTATATCATAATTCATATACTCATTTCATTAGAATTAAATACCTCTAATATAATTCCATCTATCACTAACATTATAGTGCCAAAGTAGACGGGCGCAGCAACGCGCGTCTTTAATGATCTAGTATGATATAAACCCCATCTTGTTATCCTCGATGGCAACAATACAATACGTGTCTTGCAACCCTTTCTGTCACTGGGTAAGATCACCGCAAGATTGAACCCAAAGCTAAACACTTCTCCCATGGCAAGAAAGATCAATCTAGTAGGCCAAACTAAAGTGATAATTCGAAGAGACTTGTAAAGATAACTCAATCATACATAAAAGAATTCAGAGAAGATTCCAATATATTCATAGATAAACTTGATCATAAACCCACAATTCATCGGATCTCGACAAACACACCGTAAAAATAGATTACGTCGAATAGATCTCCACAAGAGAGGGGGAGAACATTGTATTGAGATCCAAAAAGAGAGAAGAAGCCATCTAGCTAATAACTATGGACCCATAGGTGTGTGGTAAACTACTCACAACTCATCGGAGAGGCTATGGTGTTGATGTAGAAGCCCTCCGTGATCGATTCCCCCTCCGGCAGAGTGCCGGCGAAGGCTCCAAGATGGGATCTCGCGGATACAAAAGGTTACGTCGGTGGAAATTGTGTTTCGTGATGCTCCTGGATGTTTTCGGGGTCCGTGGATATATATAGGAGAAAGAAGTACTTCGGTGGACGCTCGAGGGGCCCATGAGACAGGGGGCGCGCCCTCCTATCTCGTGGGGCCCTCGGAGATTTCTTGACTTGCACTCCAGGCTCTCCGGATCAGATTTGTTCCAAAAATAACGCTCCTGAAAGTTTCATTCCGTTTGGACTCCGTTTGATATTCCTTTTCTTCGAAATACTGAAATAAGCAAAAAAACAGCAATATGGGCTGGGCCTCCGGTTAGTAGGTTAGTCCCAAAAATGATATAAATGTGTAGAAGAAAGCCCATAAACATCCAAAAGGGGTAATATAATAGGATGGAACAATCAAAAATTATAGATACGTTGGAGACGTATCACGCGGCTGCCCTGGCCGCCCCTTCTCTTCTCCACTAAGGCCCAATAGGCCCATTACACTCCCCGGGGGGTTCCAGTAACCCCCGGGTACTCCAGTATTTGTCCAAACTTGCCCGGAACCCTTCAGAAGTCCAAACATAGTCATCCAATATATCGATCTTTATGTCTAGACCATTTCGAGACTCCTCGTCATGTCCGTGATCATATCCGGGACTCCGAACTACCTTCTATTCATCAAAACACATAAACTCATAATACCGATCATCACCAAACGTTAAGCGTGCGGACCCTACGGGTTCAAGAACTATGTAGACATGACCGAGACATTTCTCCGACCAATAACCAATAGTGGAACCTGGATGCTCATATTGGCTCCCACATATTCTACGAAGATCTTTATCGGTCAAACCGCATAACAACATACGTCGTTCCCTTTGTCATTAGTATGTTACTTGTCCGAGATTCGATCATCGGTATCTCAATACCTAGTTCAATCTCGTTACCGGCAAGTCTCTTTACTCATTCTGTAATGCATCATCTCGCAACTAACTCATTAGCCACATTGCTTGCAAGGCTTATATTGATGTGCATTATCGATAGGGCCCGGAGATACCTCTCCGACAATCGGAGTGACAAATCCTAATCTTGATCTATGCCAACTCAACAAGTACTATCGGAGACACCTATAGAGCACCTTTATAATCACCCAGTTGCATTGTGACGTTTGGTAGCACACAAAGTGTTCCTCCGGTATTCAGGAGTTGCATAATCTCATAGTCATAGGAACATGTATAAGTCATGAAGAAAGCAATAGCAACAAACTAAACGATTAAGTGCTAAGCTAACGGAATGGCTCAAAAAGTCAATCACATCATTCTCTAATGATGTGATCCCGTTAATCAAATGACAACTCATGTCTATGGTTAGGAAACACAACCATCTTCGATTCAACGAGCTAGTCAAGTAGATGCATACTAGTGACATTTTGTTTGTCTATGTATTCACACATGTACTAAGTTTCCGGTTAATATAATTCTAGCATGAATAATAAACATTTTATCATGATATAATGAAATATAAATAACAACTTTATTATTGCCTCTAGGGCATATTTCCTTCAGTCTCCCACTTGCACTAGAGTCAATAATCTAGATTACATAGTAATGACTCTAACACCCATGGAGTCTTGGTGCTGATCATGTTTTGCTCGTAAAAGAGGCTTAGTCAACGGGTCTGCAACATTCAGATCCGTATGTATCTTGCAAATCTCTATATCTCCTTCCTTGACTTGATCGCGGATGGAATTGAAGCGTCTTTTGATGTGCTTGGTTCTCTTGTGAAATCTGGATTCCTTTGCCAAGGCAATTGCACCAGTATTGTCAGAAAAGAGTTTCATTGGACCCGATGCAGTAGGTATGACTGTTGCAGATCGTTGCAGAAAATAAAAATTTTCTACGCATCACCAAGATCAATCTATGGAGTCATCTAGCAACAAGAGAGAGAGATGCATCTACATACCCTTGTAGATCACGAGCGGAAGCATTCAAGAGAACGGGGTTGATGGAGTCGTTCTCGTCGTGATCCAAATCACCGATGATCCTAGCGCCAAACGGACGACACCTCCGTGTTCAACACACGTATGGAGCGGAGACGTCTCCCGCTCCTTGATCTAGCAAGGAGGAGGGAGAGGTTGAGGAAGAGATCTCCAGCAACAGCACGACGACGTGGTGGTGATGGAGAGGCAGTACTCCGGTAGGGCTTCGCCAAGCTTCTGCCGAGGAGGAGAGGTGTTGGGGAGGGGAGGGGCTGCACCTTGAGGTGTGTTTGCAGCCCTCCCCTCGCCCCTCTATTTATAGGGGGAGGAGGAAGGGGGGCGGCCCCGTCTAGATGAGATCTAGAGGGGGGGCAAGGGGGGGAACTTTCCCCCCAAGCAAGGGGGGCGCCCCCCTTAGGGTTTCCCCCCAACCCTAGGCACATGGGCCCAAGGGGGGCATGCGCCCAGCCCTCTAAGGGCTGGTTCCCTTCCCTCTACGGACCATGAGGCCCTCCGGGAGAGGTGGCCCCTCCCAGTGGACCCCCGGAACCCTTCCGGTGGCCCCAATACAATACCGGTATGCCCCCGAACTTTTCCGGTGACCGTATTACGATTTCCCATATTTAAATCTTCAGCTCTGGACCATTTCAGAACTCCTCGTGACGTCTGGGATCTCATACGGGACTCCGAACAACATTCGGTAATCACATACAAGTCTTCCTAATAACCCTAGCGTCACCGAACCTTAAGTGTGTAGACCCTACGGGTTCGGGAATCACGCAGACATGACCGAGACAGCTCTCCGGTCCATAACCAACAGCGGGATCTAGATACCCATGTTGGCTCCCACATGTTCCACAATGATCTCATCAGATGAACCACGATGTCGAGGATTCAATTAATCCCGTATACAATTCCCTTTGTCACACGGTACGTTACTTGCCCGAGATTCGATCATCGGTATCCCAATACCTCGTTCAATCTCGTTTCCGGCAAGTCACTTTACTCGTTCCATAATGCATGATCCCGTGACCAACCACTTGGTCACATTGAGCTCATTATGATGATGCATTACCGAGTGGGCCCAGAGATACCTCTCCGTCATACGGAGTGACAAATGCCAGTCTCGATTCGTGCCAACCCAACAGACACTTTTGGAGATACCTGTAGTGCACCTTTATAGTCACCCAGTTACGTTCTGACGTTTGGTACACCCAAAGCACTCCTACGGTATCCGGGAGTTACACAATCTCATGGTCTAAGGAACTGATACTTGACATTAGAAAAGCTTTAGCAAATGAACTACACGATCTTGTGCTATGCTTAGGATTGGGTCTTGTCCATCACATCATTCTCCTACTGATGTGATCTCATTATCAATGGCATCCAATGTCCATATTCAGGAAACCATGACTATCTGTTGATCAACGAGCTAGTCAACTAGAGGCTCACTAGGGACATGTTGTGGTCTATGAGTTCACACATGTATCACTGTTTCCGGTTAATACAATTATAGCATGAATAATAGACAATTATCATGAACAAGGAAATATAATAATAATCATTTTATTATTGCCTCTAGGGCATATTTCTAACAGTCTCCCACTTGCACTAGAGTCAATAATCTAGTTACACTGTGATGAATCGAACACCCATAGAGTTCTGGTGTTGCTCATGTTTTTCTCGCGGAAGAGGTTTAGTCAACGGATCTGCGACATTGAGATCCGTATGCGCTTTGCAAATACCTATGTCTCCATCTTGAACATTTTCATGAATGGAGTTGAAGTGACGCTTGATGTGCTTGGTCTTCTTGTGAAACCTGGGCTCCTTGGCAAGGGCAATAGCTCCAGTGTTATCACAAAAGAGAGTGATCGGCCCCGACGCATTAGGAATAACTCCTAGGTCGGTGATGAAATCCTTCATCCAAATTGCTTCATGTGCTGCCTCCGAGGCTACCATGTACTCCGCTTCACATGTAGATCCCACCATGACGCTCTGCTTGCTGCTGCACCAGCTTACTGCCCCACCATTCAAAATGTACATGTATTTGGTTTGTGACTTGGAGTCATCTAGATCTGTGTTGAAGATAGCATTGACGTAACCCTTTACGACAAGCTCTTCGTTACCTCCATAAACGAGAAACATATCCTTAGTCCTTTTCAGGTACTTCAGGATATTCTTGACCGCTGTCCAGTGTTCCATGCCGGGATTACTTTGGTGTCTTGCAACCAAACTTACGGCAAGGTTTACATCAGGTCTGGTAGACAGCATGGCATACATAATGGACCCTATGGCCGAGGCATAGGGGATGACACTCATCTTTTCTTTATCTTCTGTCGTGGTCGGGGATTGAGCCGAGCTCAATTTCACACCTTGCAACACAGGCAAGAACCCCTTCTTGGACTGATCCATATTGAACTTCTTCAATATCTTATCAAGGTATGTGCTTTGTGAAAGACCTATGAGGCGTCTCGATCTATCTCTATAGATCTTGATGCCTAATATATAAGCAGCTTCTCCAAGGTCCTTCATTGAAAAACACTTATTCAAGTAGGCCTTTATGCTGTCCAAAAGCTCTATATCATTTCCCATCAAAATTATGTCATCCACATATAATATGAGAAATGCTACAGAGCTCCCACTCACTTTCTTGCAAACGCAGGCTTCTCCATAAGTCTGCATAAATCCAAACGCTTTGATCATCTCATCAAAGCGAATGTTCCAACTCCGAGATGCTTGCACCAACCCATAAATGGATCGCTGGAGCTTGCACACCTTGTTAGCATTCTTAGGATCGACAAAACCTTCCGGCTGCATCATATACAACTCTTCCTTAAGATAGCCGTTAAGGAATGTCATTTTGACGTCCATTTGCCATATCTCATAATCATAGTATGCGGCAATTGCTAACATGATTCGGACGGACTTCAACTTTGCTACGGGAGAGAAAGTTTCATCGTAGTCAACCCCTTGAACTTGCCGATAACCCTTAGCGACATGTCGAGCTTTATAGATGGTAACATTACCATCCGCGTCCGTCTTCTTCTTAAAGATCCATTTATTTTCTATCGCTCGCCGATCATCGGGCAAGTCTGTCAAAGTCCATACTTTGTTTTCATACATGGATCCTATCTCGGATTTCATGGCTTCAAGCTATTTGTTGGAATCTGGGCCCTCCATTGCTTCTTCATAGTTCGAAGGTTCACCGTTGTCCAACAACATGATTTCCAGGACAGGGTTGCCATACCATTCTGGTGTGGAACGTGTCCTTGTGGACCTACAAAGTTCAGTAGTAACTTGATCCGAAGTACCTTGATCATCATCATTAAATTCCTCTCTATTAGGTGCAGGCACCACAGGAACATCTTCCTGAGCTGTACTACTTACCGGTTCAAGAGGTAGTACTTCATCAATTTCCACTTTCCTCCCACTTACTTCTTTCGAGAGAAACTCTTTCTCCAGAAAGGACCCATTCTTGGCAACAAATATCTTGCCTTCGGATCTGAGGTAGAAGGTATACCCAATGGTTTCCTTAGGGTATCCTATGAAGACGCATTTTTCCGACTTGGGTTTGAGCTTTTCAGGTTGAAGTTTCTTGACATAAGCATCGCATCCCCAAACTTTTGGAAACGACAGCTTAGGTTTCTTCCCAAACCATAATTCATACGGTGTCATCTCAACGGATTTAGACGGTGCCCCATTTAAAGTGAATGTAGTTGTCTCTCAAGCGTATCCCCAAAATGATAGCGGTAAATCGGTAAGAGACATCATAGACCACACCATATCCAATAGAATGCAATTACGACGTTCGGACACACCGTTATGCTGAGGTGTTCTAGGCGGCGTGAGTTGTGAAACAATTCCACATTTCCTTAAGTGCGTACCAAACTCGTGACTTAAATATTCTCCCCCACGATCTGATCATAAGAACTTTATTTTTCTGTCACGTTGATTCTCTACCTCATTCTGAAATTCCTTGAACTTTTCAAAGGTCTCAGACTTGTGTTTCATTAAATAGACATACCCATATCTACTTAAGTCATCAGTGAGGGTGAGAACATAACGATAGCCACCGCGAGCCTCAACGCTCATTGGACCACACACATCGGTATGTATAATCTCCACTAAGTTGGTTGCTCGCTCCATTGTTCCGGAGAACGGAGTCTTGGTCATTTTGCCCATGAGGCATGGTTTGCACGTGTCAAATGATTCAAAATCAAGAGACTCCAAAAGTCAATCAGTATGGAGCTTCTTCATGCGTTTGACACCAATGTGACCAAGGCGGCAGTGCCACAGATATGTGGGACTATCGTTATCAATCTTACATCTTTTGGTATTCACACCATGAATATGTGTAACATCACGTTCGAGATTCATTAAGAATAAGCAATTGACCAGCGGGGCATGACCATAAAACATATCTCTCATATAAATAGAACAACCATTATTCTCGGATTTAAATGAGTAGCCATCTCGCATTAAACGAGATCCAAATACAATGTTCATGCTCAAATCTGGCACTAAATAACAATTATTGAGGTTTAAAACTAATCCCATAGGTAAATGTAGAGGTAGTGTGCCGACGGCGATCACATCGACCTTGGAACCATTCCCGATGCGCATCGTCACCTCGTCCTTCGCCAGTCTCCGCTTATTCCGCAGCTCCTATTTTGAGTTACAAATATGAGCAACTGCACCGGTATCAAATACCCAGGAGCTACTACGAGTACTGGTAAGGTACACATCAATAACATGTATATCACATATACCTTTGGTATTGCCAGCCTTCTTATGTTCTAAGTACTTGGGGCAGTTCCGCTTCCAGTGACCGTTCCCCTTGCAATAAAAGCACTCAGTCTCAGGTTTGGGTCCGTGCTTTGGCTTCTTCCCGGCAACTGGCTTACCGGGCGCGGCAACTCCCTTGTCGTCCTTCTTGAAGTTCTTCTTACCCTTGCCTTTCTTGAAACTAGTAGTTTTATTGAACATCAACACTTGATGTTCCTTTTTGATTTCTACCTCAGCTGATTTCAGCATTGAAAATACCTCAGGAATAGTTTTCACCATCCCCTGCATATTGTAGTTCATCACAAAGCTCTTGTAGCTAGGTGGGAGCGAATGGAGGATTCTGTCAATGACCGCCTCGTCCGGGAGGTCCAGCTGGGACAAGCGGTTGTGCAAACCAGATATTTTGAGTATGTGCTCGCTGACAGAACTATTTTCCTCCATCTTACAACTGTAGAACTTGTCGGAGACTTCATATCTCTCGACCCGGGCATGAGCTTGGAAAACCATTTTCAGCTCTTGGAACATCTTATATGCTCTGTGCTGCTCAAAACGCTTTTGGAGCCCCGGTTCTAAGCTGTAAAGCATGCCGCACTGAACGAGGGAGTAATCATCAACACGCGACTGCCAAGCGTTCATAACTTCTTGGTTCGCTGGACGGGTGCTTCACCTAGCGGTGCTTCTAGGACATATGCTTTCTTGGCAGCTATGAGGATGATCCTCAGGTTCCGGACCCAGTCCGTATAGTTGCTGCCATCATCTTTCAGCTTGGTTTTCTCTAGGAACGCGTTGAAGTTGAGGTTGACATGAGCGTGGGCCATTTGATCTACAAGACATTTTGCAAAAGTTTTTAGACTAAGTTCATCTAATCAAATTATTTAATGAACTCCCACTCAGATAGACATCCCTCCAGTCATCTAAGTGATACATGATCCGAGTCAACTAGGCCGTCTCCGATCATCACGTGAGACGGACTAGTCATCATCGGTGAACATCTCCATGTTGATCATATCTTCTATACGACTCATGTTCTACCTTTTAGTCTCTTGTGTTCCGAGGCCATGTCTGTACATGCTAGGCTCGTCAAGTCAACCTAAGTGTTTTGCATGTGTAAATCTGGCTTACACCCATTGTATGTGAATGTTAGGATCTATCACACCCGATCATCACATGGTGCTTCGAAACAACGAACTTTTGCAACGGTGCACAGTTAGGGGAAACACTTTCTTGAAATTGTTATGAGGGATCTTCTTATTTACTACCGTCGTTCTAAGCAAATAAGATGCAAAAACATGATAAACATCACATGCAATCAAATAGTGACATGATATGGCCAATATCATTTTGCTCCTTTGATCTCCATCTTCGGGGCGCCATGATCATCATCGTCACCGGCATGACACCATGATCTCCATCATCATGATCTCCATCATCATGATCTCCATCATCATGTCTCCATGTAGTTGTCTCGCCAACTATTACTTCTACTACTATGGCTAACGGTTTAGCAAAGAAGTAAAGTAATTACATGGCGTTATTCATTGACACGCAAGTCATACAATAAATAAAAGACAACTCCTATGGCTCCTGCCGGTTGTCATACTCATTGACATGCAAGTCGTGATTCTTATTACAAGAACATGATCAATCTCATACATCACATATATTTCATTCATCACATCCTTTTGGCCATATCATATCACAAGGCATATGCTGCAAAAACAAGTTAGACGTCCTCTAATTGTTGTTGCAAGTTTTTACGTGGCTGCTATAGGGTTCTAGCAAGAACATTTCTTACCTACGCCAAAAACCACAACATGATATGCCAATTTCTATTTACCCTTCATAAGGACCCTTTTCATCGAATCCGATCCGACTAAGGTGGGAGAGACAGACACCCGCTAGCCACCTTATGCAACTAGTGCATGTCAGTCGGTGGAACCTGTCTCACGTAAGTGTACATGTAAGGTCGGTCCGGGCCGCTTCATCCCATGATGCCGCCGAAACAAGATAAGACTAGTAGTGGCAAGTAAATTGACAAAATCTACGCCCACACCAAAATTGTGTTCTACTCGTGCATAGAAACTACGCATAAACCTGGCTCTGATACCACTGTTGGATATCGTTGCAGAAAATAAAATTTCTCTACGCATCACCAAGATCAATCTATGGAGTCATCTAGCAACGAGAGAGATAGATGCATCTACATACCCTTGTAGATCGCGAGCGGAAGCGTTCAAGAGAACGGGGTTGATGGAGTCGTACTCGTCGTGATCCAAAGCACCGATGATCCTAGCGCCAAACGGACGACACCTCCGTGTTCAACACACATACGGAGCGGAGACGTCTCCCGTGCCTTGATCCAGCAAGGAGGAGGGAGAGGTTGAGGAAGAGATCTCCAGCAACAGCACGACGGTGTGGTGGTGATGGAGAGGCAGTACTCCGGTAGGGCTTCGCCAAGCTTCTGCCGAGGAGGAGAGGTGTTGGGGAGGGGAGGGGCCGCACCCTGAGGTGTGTTTGCATCCCTCCCCTTTCCCCTCTATTTATAGGGGGAGGAGGAAGGGGGTCGGCCCCGTCTAGATTAGATCTAGAGGGGGGCAAGGGGGGGGACTTGCCCCCCAAGCAAGGGGGGCGGCCCCCTTAGGGTTTCCCCCCAACCCTAGGCGCATGGGCCCAAGGGGGCATGCACCCAGCCCTCTAAGGGCTGGTTCCCTTCCCTCTACGGACCATGAGGCCCTCCGGGAGAGGTGGCACCTCCCAGTGGACCCCCGGAAACCTTCCGGTGGCCCCGGTACAATACCGGTATGCCCCTGAACTTTTCTGGTGACCGTATTACAATTTCCCATATATAAATCTTCACCTCCGGACCATTCTAGAACTCCTCGTGACCTCCGGGATCTCATCCGGGACTCCGAACAACATTCAGTAATCACATACAAGTCTTCCTAATAACCCTAGCGTCACCGAACCTTAAGTGTGTAGACCCTATGGGTTTGGGAATCACGCAGACATGACCAAGACAGCTCTCCGGTCAATAACCAATAGCGGGATCTGGATACCCATGTTGACTCCCACATGTTCCACGATGATCTCATCAGATGAACCACGATGTCGAGGATTCAAGTAATCTCATATACAATTCCCTTTGTCACACGGTACGTTACTTGCCCGAGATTCGATCGTCGGTATCCCAATACCTCGTTCAATCTCGTTTCCGGCAAGTCACTTTACTCGTTCCGTAATGCATGATCCCGTGACCAACCACTTGGTCACATTGATCTCATTATGATGATGCATTACTGAGTGGGCCCAGAGATACCTCTCCGTCATACGGAGTGACAAATCCCAGTCTCGATTTGTGCCAACCCAACAGACACTTTCGGAGATACCTGTAGTGCACCTTTATAGTCACCCAGTTACGTTCTGACGTTTGGTACACCCAAAGCACTCCTACGGTATTCGGGAGTTACAATATCTCATGGTCTAAGGAACTGATACTTGACATTAGAAAAGCTTTCATAAATGAACTACACGATCTTGTGTTATGCTTAGGATTGGGTCTTGTCCATCACATCATTCTCCTAATGATGTGATCCCGTTATCAATGACATCCAATGTCCATAGTCAGGAAACCATGACTATATGTTGATCAACGAGCTAGTCAACTAGAGGCTCACTAGGGACATGTTGTGGTCTATGAATTCACACATGTATCACTGTTTCCGGTTAATACAATGATAGCATGAATAATAGACAATTATCATGAACAAGGAAATATAATAATAATCATTTTATTATTGCCTCTAGGGCATATTTCCAACAATGACACCTAGATCAGATGTGAACTCCTTCATCCAGACTCCTTCATTTGCTGCTTCCGAAGCAGCTATGTACTCCGCTTCACACGCAGATCTCGCCATGATGCTTTGTTTAGAACTGCACCAACTGACATCTCCACCGTTCAATATAAACACATATCCGGTTTGTGATTTAGAGTCATCCGGATCAGTGTCAAAGCTTACATCGACGTAACCATTTACGACGAGCTCTTTGTCACCTCCATAAACGAGAAACATATCCTTAGTCCTTTTCAGGTATTTCAGGATGTTTTTGACCGCTATCCAGTGATCCACTCCTGGATTACTTTGGTACCTCCTTCTAAACTAATAGCAAGGCACACATCAGGTCTGGTACATAGGATTGCATACATGATAGAGCCTATGGTTGAAGCATGGGGAACACCTTTCATTTTCTCTCTATCTTCTGCAGTGGTCGGGCATTGAGTCTGACTCAACTTCACACCTTGTAATACAGGCAAGAACCCTTTCTTTGCTTGATCCATTTTGAACTTCTTCAAAACTTTATCAAGGTATGTATTTTGTGAAAGTCCAATTAAGCGTCTTGATCTATCTCTATAGATCTTGATGCCCAATATATAAGCATCTTCATCGAGGTCCTTCATTGAAAAACTCTTATTCAAGTATCCTTTTATGCTATCCAGAATTTCTATATCATTTCCAATCAACAATATGTCATCCACATATAATATTAGAAATGCTATAGAGCTCCCACTCACTTTTTTGTAAATACAGTCTTCTCCGAAAGTCTGTATAAAACCATATGCTTTGATCACACCATCAAAATGTTTATTCCAACTCCGAGATGCTTGCACCAGTTCATAGATGGATCGCTGGAGCTTACACACTTTGTTATCATCCTTTGGATTGATAAAACCTTCAAGTTGCATCACATACAACTCTTCTTCCAGAAATCCATTCAGGAATGCAGTCTTTACATCCATTTGCCAAATTTCATAATCATAAAATGCGGAAATTGCTAACATGACTCGGACAGACTTAAGCATCGCTATGGGTGAGAAGGTATCATCATAGTCAACTCCTTGAACTTGTCGAAAACCTTTCGCAACAAGTCGAGCTTTATAGACAGTAACATTACCATCAACGTCAGTGTTCTTCTTGAAGATCCATTTATTCTCAATGGCTTGCCGATCATCGGGCAAGTCAACCAAAGTCCACACTTTGTTCTCGTACATGGATCCCATCTCAGATTTCATGGCCTCAAGCCATTTTGCGGAATCTGAGCTCATAGTCGCTTCCTCATAGTTCGTAGGTTCGCCATGGTCAAGTAACATGACCTCCAGAAGAGGATTACCGTACCACTCTAGTGTGGATCTTATTCTTGTTGACCTACGAGGTTCGGTAGTAACTTGATCTGAAGTGTCATGATCATTATCATCAGCTTCCTCACTAATTGGTGTAGGGATCACAGGAATGGATTTCTGTGACGAACTACTTTCCAATAAGGGAGCAGGTACAGTTACCTCATCAAGTTCTACTTTCCTCCCACTCACTTCTTTTGAGAGAAACTCCTTCTCTAGAAAGGATCCCTTCTTAGCAACGAATGTCTTGCCTTCGGATCTGTGATAGAAGGTGTACCCAACAGTCTCCTTCGGGTATCCTATGAAGACACATTTTTCTGATTTGGGTTCGAGCTTATCAGGTTGAAGTTTTTTCACATAAGCATCACAGCCCCAAACTTTAAGAAACGACTACTTTGGTTTCTTGCCAAACCACAGTTCATAAGGCATCATCTCAACGGATTTAGATGGTGCCCTATTTAATGTGAATGTAGCCATCTCTAAAGCATAACCCCAAAACGATAGTGGTAAATCAGTAAGAGACATCATAGATCGCACCATATCTAATAAAGTGCGATTACGATGTTCAGACACACCATTACACTGTGGTGTTCCGGGTGGCGTGAGTTGCGAAACTATTCCGCATTGTTTCAAATGAAGACCAAACTCGTAACTCAAATATTCTCCTCCACGATCAGATCGTAGAAACTTTATTTTCTTGTTACGATGATTTTCCACTTCACTCTGAAATTCTTTGAACTTTTCAAATGTTTCAGACTTATGTTTCATTAATTAGATATACCCATATGTGCTCAAATCATCTGTGAAGGTGAGAAAATAATGATGCCAGCTGCGAGCCTCAATATTCATCGGACCACATACATCAGTATGTATGATTTCTAAAACTCTGTTGCTCGCTCCATTGTTCCGGAGAACGGAGTTTTAGTAATCTTGCCCATGAGGCATGGTTCGCAAGTACCAAGTGATTCATAATCAAGTGATTCCAAAAGTCCATCAGAATGGAGTTTCTTCATGCGATTTACACCAATATGACCCAAACGACAGTGCCACAAATAAGTTGCACTATCATTATCAACTCTGCATCTTTTGGTTTCAATATTATGAATATGTGTATCACTACTATCGAGATTCAATAAAAATAGACCACTCTTCAAGGGTGCATGACCATAAAAGATATTACTCATATAAATAGAACAACCATTATTCTCAGATTTAAATGAATAACCGTCTTGCGTCAAACAAGATCCAGATATAATGTTCATGCTCAATGCTGGCACCAAATAACAATTATTTAGGTCTAATACTAATCCCGAAGGTAGATGTAGAGGTAGCGTGCCGACTGCGATCACATCGACTTTGGAACCATTTTCCACGCGCATCGTCACCTTGTCCTTAGCCAATCTTCACTTAACCCGTAGTCCCTGTTTCTAGTTGCAAATATTAGCAACAGAACCGGTATCAAATACCCAGGCACTACTGCGAGCATTAGTAAGGTACACATCAATAACATGTATATCACATATACCTTTGTTCACCTAGCCATCCTTCTTATCCGCCAAATACTTGGGGCAATTCCGCTTCGAGTGACCAGTCCCTTCGAAGTAGAAGCACTTAGTCTCAGGCTTAGGTCCAGACTTGGGCTTCTTCACTTGAGCAGCAACTTGCTTGCCGTTCTTCTTGAAGTTCCCCTTCTTCCCTTTACCCTTTTTCTTGAAACTGGTGGTCTTGCACTACAAGAAATATGTTAACTTGTGACCACCACTATTGGTCACTGAATGGTCATAGTTTTTTATTTGTGACATTTTTGTGACCAAAACCGGAAGGTCAAAAGCTGGCCATCATAAATTGACATTTTTGACCTTCTCTGTGAGAATGTCATAGACATTTATGACCAAAATAAGTCTATTGTTTTGTTTTGGTCACTAGCTGTCTTCCCAGGCCACGTCGGGTCCGACGTGGCAATATTACGACCAATTGAAAAGGTCAAAAATTAGAATTGGCCCAGTCCATTTCAATGCTTTAGATGGGCCGAGCCCATTAATTCAGCCTTTTTATATTATTTTTTCTGTCAATTTTTCTTCGATTTCATGGGCCTAGCCCAACATTATAGCCTTTTTATTTTTTGGGCCATGGCCTTTTTGGCTCAACAATTCCATATTTTTTTATAATTACATTTTTCTTTTCTTGTTTTAAGATGGGTCAATTGAGATGGGTCCCAATTGTAAGTTCTGGTAATTGGTCCCAGTTGTCAGGTTCTAGTAAGTGGGTCCCAATTGTCAAGGTCATATTCTTCAGATTTCAATTTCATAGTAAATAAATAGCCAGTATTTAAATTGGCATAGACAAAAAAAATACAAGTAGTACTTAAAATAACAGCAACCAAAATCAGTATGGAGCTGCTACTCTATAAATAACACATAATACATCTTCAATCACTGTTTTACAAGCTCTATGTGTAACAACTACAGAATCAGTATGGAGCTCTATGTGTAACAGCTATAGAATTTACAAGCTCTATGTGTCTTCAATCTTCTTCAAAATGGAGCTCCTTCGGTAGCGAGCACAAACTGGGCACCTGCAACATCACAGGAAGGCAATTTTAGTGCTCCATCAAAGAACCAAGTAAATTGCCCTCAATCATACAAACAAAGTAATAATGTTGAAGAATAGGTTCAAATGAGAAGGCAGCATGAAACTAGTGATACAACAACATGCAGAAAACACTACAATGTAATACTGCTGTAAGTTCATATCAGCGCAAAATCAGCACAATTATATAGATCAAATGATATGCCCCCTTTTAATAAAACTGTAGTGTATGCTAGTGACAGAACAAGGGATTGTAGTGTATGCTAGTGACAAAACAAGGGATATGACTAATATGATGTGCCAGATTGCCAGCAACAGTGCATGCATCTTCATATTTCAAAACGACCAATAGACTAGTTAGCTGGCAAAACACTAAAGAAGGCATAGACAGAAACGAAGGAAACATCAAAAAATAGTAAGCACTGAACCTACATCATATCTACAGTAACATCACCAATCAGGTTGCATGTGTATGCTAGAAATCAAGAATCGAAAGGACTTCAACTTGTTTCGAATATCTTGCCTCTGTTGCTCCCAGTTCAGTAAAGAAATGGTCAAGCAGTGAGCGCTTCGCCTCATGGACTTAGCAGTGCATAATAGATTTCGGGATGGAGCTTAAATAGAATTCCTGGAAAAGAACAATAAAGAGCTATATAGTTAAGTAAGCATCCTTGGCTGTACAAATAAGTGGAAAGAACAATAAAGAGCTATACAGTCTAGAATTTCGGTTGAGAAACAGTAACTTGATGTAAAGTTGCTTGAAAACAGAAAACACCTTACAAGCTTGTGAAGCTTACCATGATTTCAAAAGCAGGGGTTATCTAATCTTTTATGCCATCCTCCCAAAGTTTGGCTAGATGATTCTACAACTGTAGTTGTACCCAGCTGCTCAAAATATAAACATATAGATGAGCGCTTCTCACATGTCACCAAAGGTAAATAGCAATACACATAAATGAATGAACAGGGGCATATTCTATAGCAAGATGAACCAACAGAGATATATCTTGTAGCCTACAACAATCAAGTTAGAAATCACATCCATTTTCTAATTAAACAGCACCTAAATATATACATGCACTACTTCAGGAAATTTATGACTAGGAGATGTATTAATAGGAGATTAGGAACTAATGTACTTGTACTTGATCTAGTTGAATAAATGCAGATTAAGTTCCTGGTACAGCCAGCTCCAACTTATGCTACTAGCTATTGACAGTAAAAAACACAGAGAGAGGGGGGGAGATCCAGTGACAATATGAGTACATCAGGCGACCCCGAGGAAAGATCAGTCACCTCACGCGGCATCAGCTTCAGACACCTTCTTCTTGAAGATTTCTTCTTTGCCCCTGAAGAAGCATCCGCCAGCAGGCTCGGCATGCCTACAATCTGCATCATCATGCATGCACAAGTGTGTCAGTTTCAACATAATAGGCTAGCTTTATAAGGAAGAAAGGAACACTCCATCCATCCATCTGATGCAAATATTTGCACTAAAACTATGAGGAACCTGCACCCAGAATTATATCTCTAGGAACAAATATTTGCACTAAAGCACTAGGATGGCATAGCTAAACATAGTGTCGTAATGACTTGAGAACAAATATTCCCCAAAGACTAGATGCATGCTATGGAGGAAAACAATAACTTGTTTGATTGTTTTCCATTCTGAACCATAAATACACTTGTTCAGGGCAAACATATGTACTGTAAGGCTTCCTTGGAGTGACATTAATCAGGACCATACATATACAGGCCGCTAGAAATAGAAGTTACATTCAGTTCACCAATACATTAAAACCTACTATATACTGGAGTGAACAAGAAAATAAGAAAAGGTTTTCTAGTTAACAAGAAAAAAACTAATAAGTAGAAGTTAGTCACATGATGGACCCGCAATATTTGAAGTCCCAATGTACACGCAAAGTTCTGTTACCACAAATGTAGGAATAGTCCTTTAGGTCCAAACATGACAACGCCAACCTCGTCGCTCCTATGAAAAACCAGCTGTAGAGTACAAAAAACGCAAAGGCAGATTAACCGATGCTTGCATTTGTATTGGGTTGGGTCAATCACAGATTTTCGGATGGAAAGAGCGTGTTGCTTGCCTTCTTGCACATGAGGGTGATGCAGACATTCTCGACCTCCTGCAGCGCCCGGTGCATCGACAGGCCGATATCCAGCAGCAGAACCAGCCCCTCCTACACGGCAATCGGCGAATCAAAGCCATCAGCATAACAGAAGTTATTAGGCTCCAATACACAGGCTCACAATTTGACATTCACACCACATCACTACAGATCTATCAGTTTAGCAATTGACATTTTTTTCGAACAAGGATAAAATCACCCCTTTACTTTACTTGGAACTGAAAACTATGACACGAGCAGGAGTAGTCCCACTCACATCACTACTGCATATAGTACGGTAATTATAACACCAATTCTCATGCAAGTCAAGAACCTGGCTAGTTCATGTATCTGATGAATCGAGAACTATGATATGGGCAGTAGTAGTACCACTCACGCCACTACTGTATCTTACCACCAACTTTCATGCCCGTGCAAGAACCTGGCTAGTTACCATCTAGTCACTAACTACCGGAACCAGTGCGTCTGAACCTGAAGGACTGCATGAGAATTGGGTCAAGTTGGAGCGTGATAGAGCTGTACTCGTCTTGGAGCGTGATTGACCCGCTTCCAGTGCGTCTGAACCTGAAAAATGGAGCGTGATGGTACAGCTCCATGAGTATATACCTCTCAGCTCACGTCTAAACGAGATTAGAGAAGTATGAAAGGGCACATTCTATAATAACTTGATAACAGTCACAACAGCATCAGGAAATTGTTCAGCGAGAATATTATGAAAGGGCACATTCTATTCGAACCAAGACGAGCGAGAACAGCGAGCACGATCTTGTTTGGATAGGAAAGTTCTAACCAATTCAGTTCAGACAACCACCCCTAAAAAAATCATGTGTTTTTTGAAAATTCTAGTGCAAAGAAATATTAACTACAGTCAGTAACCAAGCCATGCCTCGCCTGTCTACTCACACCTGGTTGGGTAGCCTCGGCAGTTCAGAATCTTCTTGGGAGCATAACGCAGTCGTCTCGTTCATCCACCACCCTAAACATTCAATTAAACGGAAGTGTGAGCTGGGAGCTAACTTAAGATAGACTGCAGAGAATCAAATTAACAACTAGTTTTTTCATGCCTAGGGGTACACACATCACATATATACAGTTAGAAAAATTGAGCAGCCAGGGGGGATTAAGTGGAGATGCTACATCCTCTTCATAGGAGGCAATTCATAGGCAACACTCAAGGCTTTTTTGGTGATAATTGTTCTCGATATAATTGTGCAAATGAATTCAAAACATCAAATGGATTGCAAATGAATTGATTCTAGGATGCAAATCAAAACAACTAAATACGGACACACAGAGCATCTCTAAAGACAGACACACAGAGCATGACAAGGACCAGATGCTACACAGAGCTACCACCTAGGCAGATGGGATCGAGTGGGGGGGGGCAAAAAGAGAGAGGGAGGTGGATGACCGGTGACCTGACGACACGCCAGGCAGCGGAGCTAGGGCCGGGAGGTCTCCGCAACGACGACCATGTAGCTCTGCCTGAGGAGGGAGGGAAGCCACAGCATGTCAGGTAAGGGAATGGAAGAGAAAGGAAGAGCAAATCGGGAGAATATCTTACCTCGACGAGCAGCAGAAGGACACGGACGGCCAGGCGGAAGCAGACGACGCCATGGAGATGGAGCACCAGGTCCAGCCCATGGGGGCACGAATCTGGAAGTCGGCCCCATGGAGGAGACAGAACTCCAGGTCCAGGCCCATGGCATACCTGTCAGCCGCAGCCGTCGCCGCTGCCATGGGGATGGAGCGCGCTCCAGGTCCAAGCCCTTGCGGATCTGGGGGCCGCCGCGCTGCCTGACCTGCTCGCGCGCATGATCTCTCTCTTCTCTTCCGGTGAGGTGAGGGGAGGAGAGGGAGGGGGAGTGCCGGCGGCGAGGTCGGAGGGAGACGCGGCAGCTAGGATCTCGAGCCGGAGGTGGCGGCGGCAAGGGAGGAGTGCAGCGCTAGGGTTAGCGTGAGAGAGAGGAGGGCTTGCTGCCGTGGGTGGGGTTCACGTGAGAGAAAAGGGTTGGGTGGGGTTTGTGAGAGAGAGAGGGGGGTTTGTTGCCGTCGGATGGGATGGATCAATGGACGGATGGATGGACTGATGTTTGCCAGGTCATCGATCCAAGCCACTAGTGATTCCACCAATCAGAATTAAGCATAGGTAGTTTTCTTTTTTTCTTTTGTTTCTCTTATAATATTCACCCTCTAATTCAGGGTAAACATTCAACATATTAACCACTTATAGTTTGCTAAAATGAAACAATAGTGTGCACATGTGTGTATCTTGGGATGATAAACAATGTTGATGTGGGGGTTTTCACTTTCATTGCACAAAAGAGCATTTTTCATTGTTGAAGTATAAAAAATAGTTTTGTTCTGACGAACCTACCAACTCTATGTATTAGACCCAATTTTATGTATAATTGACCAAATGATTTTATGTAAAATTCTTTTGATCCATGAAAAAATCATTTTCCATTTTTTGAGTGCCCAAAATGAGCTTTTTTGTGAAGAACCTACTAAATATTTGTTGCAAACTTGTACCAAATCAATTTTCTAAAATACTAGGCCATATTTAATGTACATTTGATCAAATGGTTGGGTGTCAAAAGTTTTGATCCACCTCTCGTGAAAAAGACAAATTCCCGCCGATTCAGTTGAAAGCGGATCAAATTTGAACTGTGTCTACCTCATAGTTTGCTCTTTATTTTTTCCAAAAATCATTTCTAGGTACATAAGTATCTATTTAATCAGAGAAACATCAAAATTTTCCAAGATTCAACCACTAGCTAGGAACTGTCAAGCCCGTCGTTTTGACCGCATTTTGAAACGGGCATAAAAAATCAAAAAATTGGAAAACATTTGCATTGTGTCATTATATGTGACCAAGTTTTCAGGAAAAATAATAAACTTGTAATACGGCAATTATTTTTAAAAAGTGTTCTAAAAACGAGCTATCATGCGTGAAGATTCATGGCTTTCAAGTCAATGGTCAATCTTATGGCAACATTCATGGCATAGTTTGTCCAAATGATCTCATATTGTGCACAAGGGTGCATCTTGGAATTCCAAATAATGTTTCCTAAGGGAGTTTTCATTTTCTTTTCACGGAAAATACATTTTCCATTTTCCGAGTGCTTGAAATGAGTTTTTTTATGAAGGACCTACCATATATTTGGTGCAAAATTGGACCTAATTAATTTTATAAAATACTAGGCCATATTTAATGCACAATTGACAAAATGGTTGGGTGTCAAAAGTTTTGATCCACCTCTGGTGAAAAAGACAAATTCCCGCCGATTCAGTGGGAAGCGGGTCAAATTTGAACTGTAGCTGCCTCATAGTTTGCTATTTATTTTTTCCAAAAATCATTTCTAGTTACATAAGTATCTATTTTATCATAGAAACACCAATTTTTTTCCAAGATTCAACCACTAGCTAGGAACTGTCAAGCCGTAGTTTTGACCGCATTTTGAAACGGGCATAAAAAATTCAAAAAAAATCAACAAATTGGAAAACCTTTGCATTGTGTCATTATATGTGACCAAGTTTCCAGAAAAAATAATAAACTTGTAATACGACAATTATTTTTAAAAAGTGTTCTAAAAAACAAGCTGTCATGTGTGAAGATTCATGGCTTTCAAGCCAAATGATCAATCTTATGGCCACATTCATGGCATAGTTTGTTCAAATGATCTCATATTGTGCACAAGGGTGCATCTTGGAATTCCAAACAATGTTGCCTAAGGGAGTTTTCATTTTCTTTTCACGGAAAATACATTTTCCATTTTCTGAGTGCCTGAAATGAGTTTCTTTTGTGAAGGACCTACCATATATTTGTTGCAAAATTGGACCTAATCAATTTTATAAAATACTAGGCCATATTCAATGCACAATTGACAAAATGGTTGCGTGTCAAAAGTTTTGATCCACCTCTGGTGAAAAAGACAAATTCTCGTCGATTTAGTTGGAAGCGGGTCAAATTTGAACTGCAGCTGCCTCATAGTTTGCTCTTTATTTTTTCCAAAAATCATTTCTAGGTAAATAAGTATCTATTTAATATACATGGTTTTATGGCGAGACATCAAGGTTTGGATGATGGCCGAGGGCCCCAACTCTAGAGCGCGTAAGCTCGCATGCCCGCCGCGTGACCGTCGCAATGCCATGTGTTCTGAGTGGCCTAGGCATGTCTAGTGGGTTGGGAACTCCCCAGGTAGGTGCTAGGAAGACAATCACAACATAAGATTCTCACGAGGAGACCGATCGACGCTCAAACATGAATAAGCAGCCAAGTGTTTGATTTGCGGCACGGGAAATGCACATGGCTAATGGGCGTGAGTTTTGGCTGAGGATGATCAGTAACTAAGAAGACCGTCTTCACAAATTTTTAGGGAAATCGAGAATATATAAATAACACTTCCTTCAGAAAGTGCTGCTCTGAACAGGATAGGAAAATGAATATTGTTGAGTTATTTTTGAACTAGGGAAGGAAGGTTTTTGACATATTTGATGAATATATGATCCAAACAATTTATGAGAATTTTTTGGGAATTTTTGGAATAACAGAAATATAGGTTGCTTCACAACCTAGGGCAAAAATTGACACATGGACATGACACATAGGCAAAACTGATGAGATGGCGCCTATTCATCACAACCCACCACAATCTACAAGGCTATGACCATCTATATTGGTCGTTAACAACTAGAAATAAGGCAATGGACCAGCACTATTTGCTTTGTGACCATTTCATGTAAGGAAATTACGACCTTTCTGACCAAAATGGTCACAATGGTTTAGGGTTTGGAGCCCCCCGAACAGCTTTTGACCAATTGGTTTCAAATGGTCATAGATCTATGACCAATTCTTCCAGGGTCACTGACAGAAGGTCACTAGTTGACATATTTCTTGTAGTGTTGTTGACCAATAACACTTGATGCTCCTTCTTGATTTCTACCTCCGCAGCCTTTAGCATCGCGAAGATCTCGGAAATTGTCTTATCCATCCCTTGCATATTATAGTTCATCACGAAGCTCTTGTAGCTTGGTGGCAGTGATTGAAGAATTCTGTCAATGACAGTATCATCCAGAATATTAACTCCAAGTTGAATCAAGTGATTGTTATACCCAGACATTTTGAGTATATGCTCACTGACAGAACTATTCTCCTCCATCTTGCAGCTGTAGAACTTATTGGAGACTTCATATCTCTCAATCCAGGCATTTGCTTGAAATATTAACTTCAACTCCTGGAACATCTCATATGCTCCATGACGTTCAAAACGTTGTCGAAGTCCCAGTTCTAAGCCGTAAATCATGGCACACTGAACTATCGAGTAGTCATCAGCTTTGCTCTGCCAGACGTTCACAATGTCCGGCGATGCTCCTGCAGCGGGTCTTGCACCTAGCGATGCTTCCAGGACGTAATTCTTCTGTGCAGCAATGAGGATAATCCTCAAGTTACGGACCCACTCTGTGTAATTTCTACCATCATCTTTCAACTTAGCTTTCTCACGGAACGCATTAAAATTCAACGGAACAACAGCACGGGCCATCTATCAACAACAACATAGACATGCAAAATACAATCAGGTACTAAGTTCATGATAAATTAAAGTTCAATTAATCAAATTACTTAAGAACTCCCACTTAGATAAACATACCTCTAATCATCTAAGTGATCACGTGATCCATATCAACTAAACCATGTCCGTTCATCACGTGAGATGGAGTAGTTTTCAATGGTGAACATCACTATGTTGATCATATGTACTATATGATTCACGCTCGACCTTTCGGTCTCAGTGTTCCGAGGCCATATCTGCATATGCGAGGCTCGTCAAGTGTAACATGAGTATTCTGTGTGTGCAAAACTGGCTTGCACCCGTTGTATGTGAACGTGGAGCTTATCACACCCGATCATCACGTGGTGTCTCGGCACGACGAACTTTCGCAATGGTGCATACTCAGGGAGAACACTTATACCTTGAGATTTAGTGAGAGATCATCTTATAATGCTACCGTCGATCTAAGAAAAATAAGATGCATAAAGATAAACATCACATGAAATCAATATAAGTGATATGATATGGCCATCATCATCTTGTGTCTTTGATCTCCATCCCCAAAGCACCGTCATGATCACCATCATCACCAGCGCGACACCTTGACCTCCATCGTAGCATCATTGTCATCTCGCCAACTATTGCTTCAATGACTATCGCTATCGCTTAGTGATAAAGTAAAGAAATTACATGGCGATTGCATTTCATACAATAAAGCGACAACCATATGGCTCCTACCAGTTGCTGATAACTTCGTTACAAAACATGATCATCTCATACAATAAAATTTAGCATCATGTCTTGACCATATCACATCACAACATGCCCTGCAAAAACAAGTTAGACGTCCTCTACTTTGTTGTTGCAATTTTTACGTGGCTGCTACGGGCTGAGCAAGAACCGTTCTTACCTACACATCAAAACCACAACGATATTTCGTCAAGTATGTGTTGTTTTAACCTTCAACAAGGACCACGCGTAGCCACACTCGATTCAACTAAAGTTGGAGAAACTGACACCCGCCAGCCACCTGTGTGTGAAGCACGTCAGTAGAACCAGTCTCGCGTAAGCGTACGTGTAATGTACGTCCGTGCCGCTTCATCAAACAATACCGCCGAATCAAAGTATGACATGCTGGTAAGAAGTATGACTTGTTTCGCCCACAACTCACTTGTGTTCTACTCGTGCATATAACATCTACGCATAAACCTCGCTTGATACCACTGTTGGGGAATGTAGTAATTTCAAAAATTTCCTACGCACACGCAAGATCATGGTGATGCATAGCAACGAGAGGGGAGAGTGTCGTCCACGTACCCTTGTAGACCGTAAGCGGAAGCGTTATGACAACAGGGCGCATGTAGTCGTACGTCTTCATGATCGACCGATCCTAGTACCGAACGTACGACACCTCCGTGATCTGCACACGTTCAACTCGGTGATGTCACGAACTCACAATCTAGTAGAGCTTCGAGGGAGAGTTCCGTCAGCACGACGGCGTGATGACGGTGTTGATGAAGCTATTGATGCAGGGCTTCGCCTAAGCACCGCAACAATATGACCGAGGTGGATTATGGTGGAGGGGGCCACCGCACACGGCTAAAAGATCAATGATCAACTTGTGTGTCAATGGGGTGCCCCCCTCCCTCGTATATAAAGGAGTGGAGGAGTGGGAGGGGCCGACCCTCCAAGGCGTGCCCCAAGGGGAGTCCTACTCCCATCGGGAGTAGGACTCCAACCCTTCCAAGAGTAGGAGTAGGAGAGTGGGAAGGAGGAGAGAGGGGGAAGGAAAGGGGGGTGCCGCGCCCCCTCCTTGTCAAATTCGGACTAGAGGGGGAGGGGGGACGCGGCTGCCCTGGCCGCCCCTCCTCTTCTCCACTAAGGCCCAATAGGCCCATTACACTCCCCGGGGGGTTCTGGTAACCCCCCGGTACTCCGGTATTTGTCGGAACTTTCCCGGAACCCTTCCGAAGTCCAAACATAGTCATCCAATATATCAATCTTTATGTATCGACCATTTAGAGACTCCTCGTCATGTCCGTGATCATATCAAGGATAATGGGGAAGGTAGCAATAATTCAAAATTTTCTTACGCGTCACCAAGATCAATCTAGGAGATTCTAGCAACAAGAGAGAGGGGGAGTGCATCTTCGTACCTTTGAAGATCGCTAAGCGGAAGCGTTACAATAACACGGATGATGGAGTCATATTCGCGGCGATTCAAATCACGGAAGATCCGATCTAGCGCTGAACGGACGGTGCCTCCGCGTTCAACACACGTACAACCTGGGTACGTCTCCTCCTTCTTGATCCAGCAAGGGGAGAGGAGAACTTGAGGGAGAACTCCGGCAGCACGATGGCGTGGTGGTGGAGCTTGTGGTATTTCTGCAGGGCTTCACCAAGCTCTACGGAGGAGGAGAAGGTGTTGGGGAGGGAGGGACTGCGCCAGGGGAAGGGTGTGCGGATGCCCTCTCTCTCCCTCACTATAAATAGGGGGAAGGGGGAGGAGGAAACACCCTAGGGTTTCCCTAGAGGAGGGGCGATGGCCACAGGGGAAACCCTAGATGGGTTTGGGCGCCCCCACCCCTAGGAAACTTGCCCCCCAAGCCGGGAGGGGTGGCTGCTGATAAGTCTCCAACGTATCTATAATTTTTGATTGTTTCATGCTATTATATTACCTGTTTTGGATGCCCATGGGCTTTATTTTACACATTTATATCATTTTTGGGACTAAACTACTAACCTGAGGCCCAACCCGTATTGTTGTTTTTTGCCTATTTTAGTATTTCGAAGAAAAGGAATATCAAACAGAGTCCAAATGGAATGAAACCTTCGGGAGCGTGATTTTTGGAACGAACGTGATACGGAGGACTTGGAGTGCAAGTCAAGAAGCAGCCGAGGCAGTCATGAGGGTGGGGGGCCGCGCCCACCCCTACAGGGTGCGCCCCCCTGTCTCGTGGGCCCATCGGGCGGCCACCGACGTACTTCTGCCTCCTATATAAGCCTACATACCCTGAAAACATCCAGGGAGCCACCTAAGAAATATTTCCACCACCGTAACCTTCTGTATCCGCGAGATCCCATCTTGGAGCCGTCGTCGGTGTTCTGTCGGAGGGGGAATCCACCATGGAGGGCTTCTACATCAATGATACGTCTCCAACGTATCTATAATTTTTGATTGTTCCATGCTATTATATTACCTGTTTTGGATATTTATGGGCTTTATTTTATACATTATTATCATTTTGAGACTAACCTACTAACCGAAGGCCCAGCCCATATTGCTGTTTTTTTCCTATTTCAGTATTTCGAAGAAAAGGAATATCAAACAGAGTCCAAATGGACTGAAACCTCCGGGAACGTGATTTTTGGAACGAACAAGATCCGGAGAGCTTGGAGTGCAAGTCAAGAAACAACCGGAGCCTCCACGAGATAGGAGCCCCCCCCCCCCGTAGGGCGCACCCCCTATCTCGTGGGCCCCTCGGGCATCCACCGACGTACTTATTCCTCCTATATATACCTACGGACTCCGAAAACATCCAGGAGCACCACGAAACACAATTTCCACCGCCGTAACCTTCTGTATCCGCGAGATCTCATCTTGGAGCCTTCGCCGGCACTCTGCCGGAGGAGGAATCAACCGCAAAGGGCTTCTACATCAACACCCTTGCCCCTCCGATGAGTTGTGAGTAGTTTACCACAGACCTACGGGTCCATAGTTATTAGCTAGATGGCTTCTTCTCTCTTTTTGGATCTCAATACAATGTTCTCCCCCTCTCTTGTGGAGATCTATTCGATGTAATCTATTTTTGCGGTGTGTTTGTCGAGATCCGATGAATTGTGGGTTTATGATCAAGTTTATCTATGAATAATATTTGAATCTTCTCTAAATTCTTTTATGTATGATTGAGTTATCTTTGCAAGTCTCTTCGAATTATCAGTTTGGTTTGGCCTACTAGATTGATCTTTCTTGCCATGGGAGAAGTGTTTAGCTTTGGGTTCAATATTGCGGTGTTCTTACCCAGTGACAGAAAGGGTTCAAGACACGTATTGTATTGTTGCCATCGAGGATAACAAGATGGGGTTTATATCATATTGCATGTGTTTATCCCTCTACATCATGTCATCTTGCTTAAGGCGTTACTCTGTTCTTATGAACTTAATACTCTAGATGCAGGCAGGAGTCGGTCGATGTGTGGAGTAATAGTAGTAGATGCAGTCAGGAGTCGGTCTACTTGTTATGGACGTGATGCCTATATACATGATCATGCCTAGATAACGTCATAATTATTCGCTTTTCTATCAATTGCTCGATAGTAAATTTTTCACCCACCGTAATACTTATGCTATCTCGAGAGAAGCCTCTAGTGAAACCTATGGCCCCGGGGTCTATCTCTTATCATATTTTCTTTCAATCTACTTTTATTTGCATCTTTACTTTTTGCATCTATATTATAAAATACCAAAAATATATTTATCTTTTCTTACTATCTCTATCAGATCTCACTTTCGCAAGTGGCCGTGAAGGGATTGACAACCCCTTTATTGCGTTGGTTGCGAGTTCTCAGTTTGTTTGTCTAGGTGTGTGGGACTTTTGAGGAGCCTCCTACTGGATTGATAGCTTGGTTCTCAAAACTGAGGGAAATACTTATGCTACACTTTGCTGCATCACCCTCTCCTCTTCGAGGAAAACCAACACAAGCTCAAGACGTAGCAAGAAGGATTTCTGGCGCCGTTGCCGGGGAGGTCTTCGCTCAAGTCAAGACATACAAAGTACCCATCACAAACCCATCTCCCTCGCATTTACATTATTTGCCTCTCATTTTCCTCTCCCCCACTTCACCCTTGCCGTTTTATTCGCCCTCTCTTTCCCAATCTTCTCGTCTCTTTTGCTTGCCCTTTCGTTTGCTCGTTTCATTGGAATAGATGCTTATTTATTGCTAAACAGAGAACCTAAGATCTATGGATCCTCATCCACTTGCTAATCTCTTTAAGAGATCCAATTATGTTGAACCAATTGCTAGTGAGTTTTGTGCACTAGATTATCTTTATGAAGTTTTGCTTGAAATTTGTGAATCTGAAAATTATGATGAAGAAATTTATGAAGAGATTCATGATAACTCCTTGAATAAAAAGCATGATTGCAATGATTTTCCTATAAATCCTCTTTATGTCAATTGTGTTGATAATATGCAAAACCCTAAGCTTGGGGATGCTAGTTTTGCTATGTTTACTACTTGTTTCAATGATCATGATTGGGGTGATTCTTCTTATAACCTTGAAAATTTATTTAAACCCCATGATGAATATGAGATTGATAATAGTGTTTGCAATAATGTTGAAAGTGGGTTTGGAAGAGTGTCATCTTTAGATCCCACATATTTGAAGTATGTTCAATCTTATGATATTTTTGATAAAAGTGGGTTCGGAAAGGTCATGACTTTAGTTAATGTTAATCCCACTATCTTGGAAGAGTGTCAACTTTCCATGCATGTGGATCATGTTGAGAATATGTTTTGTGACAGCTATTTTGTTTAATTTGTGTATGATCCTACATGTAATTATTATGAGAGAGGAAAATATGGTCGTAGAAATTTTTATCTTATTAAATTACCTCTCGTCATGTTGAGATTGCTATCGTCTCTTTCTTCTTCCTTGCATATGCTAGTTTTTGCTTACCTTGCAAATTTGTTTGCTTATAATATGCCTATGCATAGGAAGTATGTTAGACTTAGATGTGTTTGTCATGTGTTTCATGATGCACTCTTTGTGCTTCAATTCTTGTCTTTCATGTGAGCATCATTTAAATTATTAATGCCTAGCTAGGGGCGTTAAACGATAGCGCTTGTTGGGAGGCAACCCAATATTTTTCCTTTATGTTATTCAATAAATTTTGCATCTTATCTCTGTTTAGATGTGTTTTTATCTTTTAGTTAGTGTTTGTGCCAAGTAGAACCTATAGTATAACCTACGATGATAGTTGATTTGATTCTGCTGAAAAAATAGAAACTTTGCGCTCACGAGAAAAAAATCAATAAATCACAGAAATGTGCTTTTGCATTGAGTCTTTTTGCTGCTGATCAATAGACAAATTGTCCCGTACTTCCTATTTTGGTAGGAGTTTTAGAGTTCCATAAGTTTGCGTTAGTTACAGATTTCTACAGACTGTTCTGTTTTTGACAGATTCTGTTTTTCGTGTGTTGTTTGCTTATTTCAATGCATCTATGGCTAGTAATTCAGTCTATGAACCATAAAGAAGTGGGAATACAGTAGTTTTAACACCAAAATAAATAAAGAATGAGTTCATTACAGTACCTCATGTGGTGGTTTTGTTTTCTTTCACTAACGGAGCTTATAAGATTTCCTGTTGAGTTTTGTGTTGTGAAGTTTTCAAGTTTTGGGTAAAGCTTTTATGGACTATGGAATAAAGGGTAGAAAGAGCCTAAGCTTGGGGATGCCGAAGGCACCCCAAGATATTCAAGAATAGCCAAAATACTAAGCTTGGGGATGCCCCAGGAAGGCATCCCCCCTTTCGTCTTCGTTCATTGGTAACTTTACTTGGAGCTATATTTTTATTCGCCACATGATATGTGTTTTGCTTGGAGCATCATGTATTGTATTGGTCTTTGCTTGTTAGTTTACCACAATCATCCTTGCTGTAACACACCTTTTGGGAGAAGCCTATTTGATTAGAATTTGCTAGAATACTCTATGTGCTTCACTTATATCTTTTGAGCTTGATAGTTTTTGCTCTAGTGCTTCACTTATATCTTTTAGAGCATGGTGGTGGATTAATTTTGAAGAAATTTCTAGTCTATCATGCTTCACTTATATTATTTTGAGAGTCTTTTAGAACAGCATGGTATTTTCTATGATCATAAAGTTGGTCCTAGAATGATGAGCATCCAAGTTGGGTATAATAAAAACTATCATAGGAAGTGAATTGGATGCTATGATCAATTTAATGCTTGATAATTGTTTTGAGATATGGAGGTGGTGATATTAAAGTCATGCTAGTTGGGTGATTATGAATTTAAAGAATGCTTGTGTTGAAGTTTGTGATTCTCGTAGCATGCACGTATGGTGAACCGCTTTGTGATGAAGTTGGAGCACAATTTTATTTATTGAATGTCTTCTTTATGAGTGGCAGTCGGGGACGAGCGATGGTCTTTTCCTACAAATCTATCCCCCTAGGAGCATGCGCGTAGTGCTTTAGTTTTTTATGACTTCTAAATTTTTACAACAAGTATATGAGTTCTTTTGACTAATGTTGAGTCCATGGATTATACGCACCCTTTCACCCTTCCATTATTGCTAGCCTCTCTTGTACCGTGCAACTTTCGCCGGTACCATACACCCACCATATACCTTCCTCAAAACAGCTACCGTACCTACCTATTATGGCATTTCCATAGCCATTCTGAGATATATTGCCATGCAATTTTTTACCGTTCCATTTATTATGACACGTTTCATCATTGTCATATTGCTCTTTGCATGATCATGTAGTTGACATCGTATTTGTGGCAAAGCCACCATCATAATCTTCATACATGTCACTCTTGATTCATTGCATATCCTGGTATACCGCCGGAGGCATTCACATAGAGTCATATCTTGTTCTAGTTTTGAGTTGTAAATCCATAAAAGTGTGATGATCTCCATTATTAGAGCATTGTCCTAGTGAGGAAAGTATGATGAAGACTATGATTTCCCCACAAGTCGGGATGAGACTTCGGACTTTACAAAAAGAAAAAAAAAGAGAAAGGCCAAAAAAAGAAGGCCAAAGAAAGAAGAAAAAAGAAGAAGAATGAGAGAAAAAGAGAGAAGGGACAATGCTACTATCTCTTTTTCCACACTTGTGCTTAAAAATAGCACCATGATCTTCATGATAGAGAGTCTCATATGTTGTCACTTTCATATACTAGTGGGAATTTTTCATTATATAACTTGGCTTGTATATTCCAATGATGGGCTTCCTCAAAATGCCCTAGGTCTTCGTGAGCAAGGAAGTTGGATGCACACCCACTAGTTTTCTTTGGTTGAGCTTTCATATATTTATAGCTCTAGTGCATCCGTTGCATGGCAATCCCTAATCACTCACATTGATATCTATTAATGGGCATCTCCATAGTCCATTGATACGCCTAGTTGATGTGAGACTATCTTCTCCTTTTTTTGTCTTCCCCACAACCACCATTCTATTCCACATATAATGCTATGTCCATGGCTCACGCTCATGTATTGCGTGAAAGTTGAAAGAGTTTGAGATTATTAAAGTATGAAACAATTGCTTGGCTCTTCATCGGGGTTGTGCATGATTAAATACTTTGTGTGATGAAGATAGAGCAACAGCCAGACTATATGATTTTGTAGGGATAACTTTCTTTGGCCATGTTATTTTAAGAAGACATGATTACTTTGCTTAGTATGCTTGAAGTATTACTATTTCTTATGTCAATATGAACTTTTATTTTGTATTCATTTGGATCTGAACATTCATGCCACAATGAAGAAAATTACATTATGAATTATGCTAGGTAGCATTCCACATCAAAAATTCTCTTTTTATCATTTACCTACTCGAGGACGAGCAGGAATTAAGCTTGGGGATGCTTGACACGTCGCCAATGTATCTATAATTTTAGATTGTTCCATGCTATTATATTACCTATTTTGGATGTGTATAGGCTTTATTTTATACATTATTATCATTTTTGGGACTAACCTACTAACCGGAGGCCCAGCCCATATTGCTGTTTTTTTGCCTATTTCAGTATTTCGAAGAAAAGGAATATCAAATGGAGTCCAAACGGAATGAAACCTTCGGGAACGTGATTTTTGGAACGAACAAGATCCGGAGAGCTTCGGGTTCAAGTCAAGAATCAACTGGAGCCTCCACGAGATAGGAGGGCACCCCCCCCTGTAGGGCGTGCCCCCTGTCTCGTGGGCCCCTCGGGCGTCCACCGACGTACTTCTTCCTCCTATATATACATACGGACCCCGAAAACATCCAGGAGCACCAGGAAACACAATTTCCACCGCCGTAACCTTCTATATCTGCGAAATATCATTTTGGAGCCTTCGCCGGCACTCTACCGGAGGGGGAATCGACCACAGAGGGCTTCTACATCAACACCCTTGCCCCTCTGATGAGTTGTGAGTAGTTTACCACAAACCTACGGGTCCATAGTTATTAGCTAGATGGCTTCTTCTCTCTTTTTGGATCTCAATACAATGTTTCCCCCCACTCTTGTGGAGATCTATTCGATGTAATCTCTTTTTGCGATGTGTTTGTCGAGATCCGATGAATTGTGGGTTTATGATCAAGTTTATCTATGAATAATATTTGAATCTTCTCTGAGTTCTTTTGTGTATGATTGAGTTATCTTTGCAAGTCTCTTCGAATTACCAGTTTGGTTTGGCCTACTAGATTGATCTTTCTTGCCATGGGAGAAGTGTTTAGCTTTGGGTTCAATATTGCGGTGTTCTTACCCAGTGACAGAAAGGGTTGCAAGACACGTATTGTATTGTTGCCATCGAGGATAACAAGATGGGGTTTATATCATATTGCATGTGTTTATCCCTCTACATCATGTCATCTTGCTTAAGGCGTTACTCTGTTCTTATGAACTTAATACTCTAGATGCAGGCAGGAGTCGGTCGATTTGTGGAGTAATAGTAGTAGATGCAGGCAGGAGTCGGTCTACTTGTTATGGACGTGATGCCTATATACATGATCATGCCTAGATAACGTCATAATTATTCGATTTCTATCAATTGCTCGACAGTAAATTTTTCACCCACCGTAATACTTATGCTATCTCGAGAGAAGCCTCTAGTGAAACCTATGGCCCCGGGGTCTATCTCTTATCATATTTTCTTTCAATCTACTTTTATTTGCATCTTTACTTTTTGCATCTATATTATAAAATACCAAAAATATATTTATCTTTTCATACTATCTCTATCAGAACTCACTTTCGCAAGTGGCCGTGAAGGGACTGACAACCCCTTTATTGCGTTGGTTGCGAGTTCTCAGTTTGTTTGTGTAGGTGCGTGGGACTTTTGAGGAGCCTCCTACTAGATTGATACCTTGGTTCTCAAAACTGAGGGAAATACTTACGCTACACTTTGCTGCATCACCCTCTCCTCTTCGAGGAAAACCAACGCAAGCTCAAGACGTAGCAATCAACACCATAGCCCCTCCGATGAGTTGTGAGTAGTTTGCCACAGACCTTCGGGTCCATAATTATTAGCTAGATGGCTTCTTCTCTCTTTTTGGATCTCAATACAATGTTCTCCCCCTCTCTTGTGGAGATCTATTCGATGTAATCTCTTTTTGTGGTGTGTTTGTCGAGATCCGATGAATTGTGGGTTTATGATCAAGGTTATCTATGAATAATATTTGAATCTTCTCTGAATTATTTTATGTATGATTGAGTTATCTTTGCAAGTCTCTTCAAATTATCGGTTTGGTTTGGCCTACTAGATTGATCTTTCTTGCCATGGGAGAAGTGCTTAGCTTTGGGTTCAATCTTGCGGTGTTCTTACCGAGTGATAGAAAGGGCTGCAAGACATGTATTGTATTGTTGCCATCGAGGATAAAAAGATGGGGTTTATATCATATTGCTTGAGTTTATCCCTCTACATCATGTCATCTTTCCTAATGCGTTACTCTGTTCTTATGAACTTAAAACTCTAGATGCATGCTGGATAGCGGTCGATGTGTGGAGTAATAGTAGTAGATGCAGGCAGGAGTCGGTCTACTTGTTGTGGACTTGATGCCTATATACATGACACTACTAGGAAAAGGGCTATAGATAGGATTGATACTAATGGCGCACCTTGTAAGCAGTGCGCCACTACTATATACTAATGGCGCACCTGTCGGAGGTGCGCCATTAGTGTGGAAGACACTAATGGCGCACCAGGCACAAGGTGCGCCACTAGTATTGAATTTTTTTTCCATTTTTCCATACACTCTAATGGCGCATGGTGCCAAAGTGCGCCATTACTAGTTCTACCAAGTAATGGCGCACCTTGTAAGCAGTGCGCCATTAGTATATAATTTTTGTTTACTTTTTTGCAAAACTGCTAATGGCGCACCGTGTATATTTTCATGGACACTTTTTGATCTCGATCTCGATCCCACCCGCACCCTCCCCCGCTAGCTCCACAGCCGCCGCCGACCCACCGCAACCCTCCCCCGCTCCGCCGCCGCCGACGAGCACCCGGCCCCCCCGCACCCTCCCCCGCTCCACCGCCGCCAACGGGCACCCCCCGCACCCTCCCGCGCTCCATCGCCGCCGCCGATGATATTTTCATGGACACTTTTTGATCTCGATCTCGATCCCACCCGCACCCTCCCCCGCTAGCTCCACCGCCACCGACGACCCACCGCGACCCTCCCCCGCTCCGCCGCCACCGACGAGCACCCGGCCCCCCGCACCCTCCCCCGCTCCACCGCCGCCAACGGGCACCCCCCGCACCCTCCCCCGATCCACCGCCGCCGCCGATGATATTTCCAAGTAACAAATTTGAACATATCTTTTAAAAAATTATTACTGTTTTTATAAAAGATATTACTGTTATGATTTAAACAAGTTTGAACATATTTAAACACAAATAAATATAAAAAACAGCATTTAAATACATAAAAAATATTGGGGAGCCTAGGAATCGAACCCAGGACCTCCTGGTGTGTGTGCTGCGTGCTAACCAGTTGAGCTAGTGGGTGGGTTCTGTTGTAAACAAGTTTGAACATATTTAAACACAAATAAATATAAAAAACAGCATTTAAAATGCATAAAAAATATTGGGGAGCCTAGGAATCGAACCCAGGACCTCCTGGTGTGTGTGCTGCGTGCTGACCAGTCGGGCTAGTAGGTGGGTTCTGTTGTAGATAGGGTTAGGTTGTAGATAGGGCTAGTGGGCTAGATTAAAACAAAATTGTAATGGCGCACCGAGGGTTGGTGCGCCATTAGAATAGTCGTACACTAATTAAATCCCCAATCTCTCTAATCTCTCCCCTGCCTCATCGATCTCACCCGCTGCCCCCCCCCCCCCCGCCCCCGTGTTCGTCGTCCCCCTCGCCGCCTTCGCCGTCCCCGAGCCGAGCCCTGAAGCTGTGCCCCCGCCCGCCTCCTCCTCTCTTCTCCCGCGACCTCCCCCCTACCCCCTCTCAACCGCCCCGTCCCCTCAGCGTCGCCCGCCTTCTCCCCGAACCCTAGCTCCGCCAGCGTCGGGGACGACCACCTCACCAGGCCGCAGGCCCTCAAGCCCCACGCCGTCCTCGGCCTCGCCCTCTCCACCGGCGGCGCCCCTTCCTCCGCCCCTATAGCGCAGCAGCAGTAGTAAACATCCAGGTAAGATGATGATGCATTTTCATTCAGTCTTTCTATTTGTACTACTTGTTTGTTGTGAAGCTAAGATGATGAGGACATGGAGCCTGTCTAGCTTAATTTTCAGTGCCATAGTGTGGTTTTGGAAGAAGATGAAAACACTGTGATAATATAGTGCAAAGCTATTGACACTATGATAACACTAGAAAACCAAAAGATTTCTCACAACTGTCGAAAATACCACTCTACTTGTCAATGGACCAGTGGATGATATGCTGCGTCTGCTTAAACATATTTGCCATGCAGCACATTATATGGCACTTCCCAGAAAGGCTATCAGGAACTAGATTCTGCTTGCCAAGATGGCTGACACAGTACGAAAATCTAGTTGGCTCTCCACCGATGGAAAGCCTTTTGGACGGCAACACCTTTTTGTGCTACAAAATTGAAGTTAGGTTTTGTGGATAGAGCTCGTTGAGACTGAACCTATTTGGGGCCCAATACTAGCTCTTTAGAGGGTATACTGCTTTATTTTCTTATCTTAAAACATGCTACAAGGGGCAAAGCATGGATGGTTGCCTTTCGGGTGCATCATCCCACTAACCCGGCCAGGCTGATGGCACTATCAACTTGTCTTTATCTCCATTTTTCTTGAGCACACACCTATCATGTATCATGTATGTAGTAGCAACATGCTGATGGGGAGGTGTAGCAGGATCATGACAAAATCAGCTGTTATCTTATTCCAAGATGCACATTTCCTCTGAAACTGACTGAACTGTTCTTAATTTTGCAGGTAGAGGGCAAGATAATTTGTTGGTTGTTTGCTGTCATGTTGTTATTACTTCCATTAGGGCATCTGTTGGTTCACTAACCTTTCTAACATCTGCATATTTCAGGTTTCTGAGGAGGTAAAGGAAGTGAAGTTCAGACAGTGCAGCAGCAGCAACACCTTCAAGGTGAGAAACATGTTCCTATTTATCTTTTTTTGCTCAAGTTCTTCAGTACATCATATAATATAGAGAAGTGCAGATCAAGTGGTACTTGTGATGATGTTGTAGGTACCTCGAGAGGCCCTTGAATTTGCCCGAATGTCGATTAACTTCCGTTCCGGCAAATTCGAGTACTCCATATGTCCTATTTTCAGCAAAGGTAATGCTGAAATTTTCCGTGAATTTTAGCATTACTTTGCTAAAAATAGGACATATGGGGTACTTGCGACTAATGCCTGTTATCATGCATGGGTACTAATTGGTCTCTTCTGCTGCTTATCAGAGATGGCGAGAAGCAGCCACCGCCGATCTGCGACACCGCAGTACGAGTTGGAGGCTTCCAAGTTCTTCACTATCATACTTGAGGCTTCAGTATCATCCATGACGCAGGTATATAAAACGAGAGATCTCCCCTTCACCCATCTCATTATGATATCTGTTGTTTGCTACATCACTCATTGTCCCAAACTGCAGAGGCTGCCTGACAGTTTTATGAATATGCCGATGGGTGAAGATCCGCCAAATAATGTGAAGCTGCGACAGGCCGGCAACGGGTTTCGCAGGCAGTGGGATGTGCAGTTGGTGATCAAGAAGGGCCACATGTACTTGTCTCGTGGGTGGGAAAAGTTCTACCATGCCTACGACCTGCAGCTGGGGTACTTCCTTCTCTTCAGGTACGACGACGACGCCAACATGCTCATCGTGAAGGTGTTCAACAAGACTATGTGTCACATGCGCTACGCTGCCGATGATGATGCCGGTACGTTCTGCCTCTTCTTATTCCTCTACATTTGGCTTTGTCTCACATCGATTGTTAACGGTCATTGTTGCATTTTGGATAGGTAATGGGAGCGGCAGCATCGACACTGGCTACAGCCAAAGCAGCAGCGACTATGGCTGTAGCGAAAGCAGCAGCGATTCTGGCTGTAGCGAAAGCAGCAACGATTCTGGCTGTAGCGAAAGCAGTAGCGATTCTGGCAGTAGCATAGACAACAAGAAGGACGATCCGGACTGGACTGCGGGAGAAGAGGAGCAGAGTGAGGATGAGGAGCTGCAGGATGACGATGGGCATCAGGCTGAGGATGACCTAGCGCTGGTGGTGGCTGACCAAGGGCAAGAGATGGTGGTGGCTGACCATGGGCAAGAGATGGTGGTGGCTAACCATGGGCAAGAGATGGAGGTGGCTGAGGATGACCTAGCGATGGTCGTGCCTGAAGGTGGCCTCGCGATGGTGGTGGTGCCTGACAATGACCACGCACCGGTGGTGGCGCCGGCGATCCCATAGCTGGGCGGCATGACCACGCCAATTGTGGTAGAAGACTACATCCCACTGCCTCCACTGCCTCCACCGCCTCGCCGCTCTAGGCGCATCAGGGAGAGGAAGGAGAAGAAGGAGAAGAACAATGCATGAGAACTGAACTTTGTCAGGTATGTCAGATCTCCTATAGGTTAGCTATCCAAAATGATATATATATATATATATATATATATATATATATATATATATACTTAGTTACCTATATTATCTCTAATATGCTTAGTTTCCTATAGGTTAGCTTCATTTTTACCTAAGTTGGCTCTAATATACTAACTTAGAGCTTATATGCCTAGTTTCCTATAGGTTAGCTCCAAAATAACTTATGTTAGCACAAAATGATCAAGTTTACATAATAAGCTTATAGTCTTTTTCTTGTTCTTCTTCTTTTCCAAAATGACATAGATTAGCTTCATTTTACCTAAGTTGGCTATAATATACTAACTTAGAGCTTATATGCTTAGTTTCCTATAGGTTAGCTCCAAAATAACTTATGTTAGCACAAAATGATCAAGTTTACATAATAGGCTTATAGTCTTCTTCTTATTCTTCTTCTTTTCCAAAACTATTCTTATTCTTCTTCTAGTGTTCTTCTTCTTCTTCTAGTATTCTTCTAGTCTTCTTCTTTTTCTTCTTCTAACTTCTTGTTTATCATTTTGCAGATTTGATTTAATTGACGGAAGCTTGCATGGACGGAGTGCTTCTTTTCCATTTGTGTTTTTATTTTGTATCAATGTGAAACTTTTGTGAATTGATGGATAACGGTGTTGGATGAACAATGTGAAACTTTTGTAATATGTAACGACGGAACTATGTGTTGGCTATGTATGTATATATGATGAAACTTGTGTGTTGGATATGATTGTTATATGGATGCTTGTTGTATATATATATATGTGATGAATATCTCATATGTGAAATAGTGACCTGAGATTAAGGAAAAACAAAAAAAATTGTTACTAATGGTGCACTACCATGTGGTGCGCTATAAGTATAGCAGATAATAGTGGCGCACTGTGGGCAATACTAATGGGGCACTACATAGTGCGCCATTAGAATACCAGATTCTAATGGCGCACCAGTGGTGCGCCATTAGTAAAAAATTCTAGTGGCGTGATACTAATGGCGCACTGGTAATGCGCCATTAGTAGGCAAAACTAGTGCGCCATTAGTAGGCCTTTTCCTAGTAGTGTGATCATGCCTAGATAATCTCATAATTATTCGCTTTTCTATCAATTGCTCGACAGTAATTTTTTCACCCACCATAATACTTATGCTATCTTGAGAGAAGCCTCTGGTGAAACCTATGGCCCCCGGGTCTATCTTTTATCATATAAGTTTCCAATCTACTTTTATTTGCATCTTTATTTTTTGCATCTATATTACAAAATACCAAAAATATATTTATCTTATCATATTATCTCTATCAGATCTCACTTTCGCAAGTGGCTGTGAAGGGATTGACAACCCCTTTATCGCGTTGGTCGCGAGTTCTTTGTTTGTTTGTGTAGGTTCATGGGACTTGTGAGGAGCCTCCTACTGGATTGATACATTGGTTCTCAAAAACTGAGGGAAATACTTACGCTACTGTGTTGCATCACTCTTTCCTCTTCAAGGAAAACCAATGCAAGCTCAAGACGTAGCAAGAAGGATTTCTGGCGCCGTTGCCGAGGAGGTCTTCGCTCAAGTCAAGACATACCAAGTACCCATCATAAACTCATCTCCCTCGCATTTATATTATTTGCCATTTGCCTCTCGTTTTCCTCTTCCCCACTTCACCCTTGCCGTTTTATTAGCCCTTCTTCTATTCGGCTTTTCATTTCCTTTGATGTCTTACTTGGCTCATTTGCTTGTTTGGTTGGAATAGTTGCTTATTTATTGCTAAACAGAGAACCTAAGATCTATGGATCCTCATCCGCTTACTAATATTTTTAAGAGATCCAATTATGATGAACCAATTGCTAGTAAGTTTTGTGCACTAGATTATCTTTATGAAGTTTTGCTTGAAATTCGTGAATCTGAAAATTGTGATGAAGAAATTTATGAAGAGATTCACGATGGCTCCTTGAATAAAAAGCATGATTGCAACGATTTTACTATAAACTCTCTTGATGTCAATTGTGCTAATAATATTCAAAACCCTAAGCTTTGGGATGCTAGTTTTGCTATGTCTACTACTTGTTGCAATGATCATGATTGCAGTAATTCTTCTTATAATCTTGAAAATTTATTTAAGCCCCATGATGAATATGAGATTGATAATAGTTTTTGCAATAATATTGAAAGTGGGTTTGGAAGAGTGTCAACTTTAGATCCCACATATTTGGAGTATGTTCAATCTTACGAAGTTTTTGATAAAAGTGGGTTTGTTAATCCCACTATTTTGGAAGAGTGTCAACTTTGCATGCATGTGCATCGTGTTGAGAATATGTTATGTGATAGCTATTTTGTTGAACTTGCTTATGATCCCACATGTAATTATTATGAGATAGGAAAATATGGTTGTAGAAAATTTCATGTTACTAAATTACCTCTCATCATGTTGAGATTGCTATCGTCTCTTTCTTCTTCCTTGCATATGCTAGTGTTTGCTTGCCTTGCAAATTTGTTTGCTTATAATATGCCTATACATAGGAAGTATGTTAGACTTAATTAGATGTGTTTGACATGTGTTTCATAATGCTCTCTTTATGCTTCAGTTCTTGTCTATCATGTGAGCATCATTGAAATCTCAATGCCTAGCTAAAAAGTCTTTAAAGAAAAGCGCTTGTTGGGAGACAACCCAATATTTTTCATTGCTGTTATTCAATAAATTTTGCATATACTTTATGTTTAGATGTGTTTTCATGTTTTATTTAGTGTTTGTGCCAAGTAGAACCTATAGGATAACCTATGATATGAGTTGATTTGATTCTGCTGAAAAACAGAAACTTTGCGCTCACGAGAAACAATTCAATAAATCACAGAAACGAGATTTTGCATTGATTCTTTTTTCTGCTGTTCAATAAACAAATTATTTAGGACTTCGTATTTTGGTAGGATTTTTAATGTTCCATAAGTTTGCGTTAGTTACAGATTGCTACAGACTGTTCTGTTTTTGGCAGATTCTGTTTTTCGTGTGTTGTTTGCTTATTTTAATGCATCTATGGCTAGTATGTAAGGGTATGAACCATAGAGAACTTGGAATACAGTAGGTTTAACACCAATATAAATAAAGAATGAGTTAATTACAGTACCTTATGTGGTGGTTTTGTTTTCTTTCACTAACGGAGCTTATGGGATTTCCTGTTGAGTTTTGTGTTGTGAAGTTTTCAAGTTTTGGGTAAAGATTTGATGGACTATGGAATAAAGGGTGGAAAAATACTAAGCTTGGGGATGCCCAAGGCACCACAACATATTCAAGAATAGCCAAAATCCTATGCTTGGGGATGCCCCCGGAAGGCATCCCCTCTTTCGTCTTCGTTCATTGGTAACTTTACTTGGAGCTATATTTTTATTCGCCACATGATATGTGCTTTGCTTGGAGTGTCATGTATTATATTAGTCTTTGCTTTTTAGTTTACCACAATCATCCTTGCTGTAACACACCTTTTGGGAGAAGCCTACTTGATTGAGATTTATTAGAATACTCTATGTGCTTCACTTATATCTTTTGAGCTAGCTAGTTTTTGCTCTAGTGCTTCACTTATATCTTTTAGAGCACGGCGGTGGATTAATTTTGAAGAAAATTTTGATCTCTCATGCTTCACTTATATTATTTTGAGAGTCTTTTAGAACAGCATGGTATTTGCTATGGTTATAAATTGGTCCTAGACTGATGAGCATCCAAGTTAGGTATAATAAAAACTATCATAGGAAGTGAATTGGATGCTATGATCAACTTGATACTTGATAATTGTTTTGAGATAGGGAGGTAGTGATATTAAAGTCATGCTAGTTGGGTGATTATGAACTTAAATAATTCTTGTATTGAAGTTAGCAAGTCCCGTATCATGCACGTATTGTTAAAGTTGTGTAACAAATTTGAAGCATGAAGTGTACCTGGCTTGGGCATCCTTATGAGTGGCGGTCAGGGACGAGCGATGGTCTTTTCCTACCAATCTATCCCCCTAGGAGCATGCGCGTAGTGCTTGGTTTTTGATGACTTCTAAATTTTTGCAATAAGTATATGAGTTCTTTTGACTAATGTTGAGTCCATGAATTATATGCACTTTTACCTTTCCATCATTGCTAGCCTCTTCGGTACCGTGCATTGCCCTTTCTCACCTTGAGAGTTTGTGCAAACTTCGCCGGTGCATCAAACCCCGTGATATGATATGCTCTATCACACATAAACCTCCGTATATCTTCCTCAAAACAGCCACCATACCTACCTATTTATGGCATTTCCATATCCATTCCGAGATACATTGCCATGCAACTTTCCACCGTTCCGTTCATCATCATCATGACATACATTACTTTTGTCATATTGCCATTGCATGATCATGTAGTTGACATCGTATTTGTGGCAAATCCACCATGCAAAAATTTTATACATGTCACTCTTGATTCATTGCACCATCCCGGTACACCGCCGGAGGCATTCATATAGAGTCATATCTTGTTCTAGTTTTGAGTTGTAATTCATGTGTTGTTATCAATAAAAGTGTGATGATCATCATTATTAGAGCATTGCCCAAAAAGAAAAAAAAGGAAAGGACAAAAAAAAGAAAGGTCAAAGAAAAAAAAAGAAAAAAAGGAAAAAAAGAAAAAAGAAAAAAAGGAAAAGAAAATAAATAAAATAAATAAAGGGGCAATGCTACTATCTCTTTTTCCACACTTGTGCTTCAAAGTAGCACCTTGTACTTCATGTAGTGAGTCTCATATATTGTGCTTCAAAGTAGCACCATGTTTTCATGTAGAGAGTCTCATAGGTTGTCACTTTCATATACTAGTGGGAATTTTTCATTATAGAACTTGGCTTGTATATTCCTACGATGGGCTTCCTCAAATGCCCTAGGTCTTCATCAGCAAGCAAGTTGGATGCACACCCACTAGTTTTCTTTTGTTGAGTTTTCATTCATTTATAGCTCTAGTGCATCCGTTGCATGGCAATCCCTACTCCTCATGTTGACATCAATTGATGGACATTCCCATAGCCCGTTGATTATCCTCGTCAATGTGAGACTTTCTCCTTTTTTGTCTTCTCCACACAATCCCCAATCATTATTCTTTTCCACCCATAGTGCTATGTCCATGGCTCACGCTCATGTATTGCGTGAAGGTTGAAAAAGTTTGAGATTATTTAAGTACGAAACAATTGCTTGGCTTGTCATCGGGGGTATAGAAGTTGGGAACATCTTTGTGTGACGAAAATGAAGCACAGCCTAACTATATGATTTTGTTAGGATGAACTTTCTTTAGCCATGTTATTTTGAGAAGACATGATTGATTTTATTAGTATGCTTGAAGTATTGCTATTTCTTTTGTCAATATGAACTTTTATTTTGAATCACTTGGATCTGAACATTCATGCCACAATAAAGAGAAATTACATTGAGAATTATGCTAGGTAGCATTCCACATCAAAAATTCTATTCTTATCATTTACCTACTCGAGGACAAGCAGGAATTAAGCTTGGGGATGCTTTATACGTCTCCAACGTATCTATAATTTTTTATTGTTTCATGTTATTATATTACCTGTTTTGGATGTATATGGGCTTTATTTTACACATTTATATCATTTTTGGGACTAACCTACTAACCGGTGGCCTAGCCCGTATTGCTGTTTTTTTTTGCCTATTTCAACATTTCAAAGAAAAGGAATATCAAACGGAGTCCAAACGGAATGAAACCTTCAGGAGCGTGATTTTTGGAACGAATGTGATCCGGAGGACTTGGAGTGCAAGTCAAGAAGCATCCGAGGCAGCCATGAGGGTGGGGGCGCGCCCACCCCTACAAGGCGTGCCCCCCTATCTCGTGGGCCCCTCGGGCGTCCACCGACGTACTTCTTCCTCCTATATAAGCCTACATACCCCAAAAATATCCAGGGAGCCATCGAAGAAATATTTCCACCACCGTAACCTTTTGTATCCGTGAGATCCCATCTTGGAGCCGTCGCCGGCGTTCTGCCGGAGGGGGAATCTACCACGGAGGGCTTCTACATCAACACCATAGCCCCTCCGATGAGTTGTGAGTAGTTTACCACAGAACTTCGGGTCCATAGTTATTAGCTAGATGTCTTCTTCTCTCTTTTTGGATCTCAATACAATGCTCTCCCCCTCTCTTGTGGAGATCTATTCGATGTAATCTTTTTTTGCGGTGTGTTTGTCGAGATTCGATGAATTGTGGGTTTATGATCAAGTTTATCTATGAATAACATTTCAATCTTCTCTGAATTCTTTTATGTATGATTGAGTTATCTTTGCAAGTCTCTTCGAATTATTGGTTTGGTTTGGCCTACTAGATTGATCTTTCTTGCCATGGGAGAAGTGCTTAGCTTTGGGTTCAATCTTGCGGTGTTCTTACCCAGTGACAGAAAGAGTTGCAAGACAAGTATTGTATTGTTGCCATCGAGGATAAAAATATGGGGTTTATATCATATTGCTTGAGTTTATCCCTCTACATCATGTCATCTTTCTTAATGCGTTACTCTGTTCTTATGAACTTAATACTCTAGATGCATGCTGGATAGCGGTCGATGTGTGGAGTAATAGTAGTAGATGTAGGCAGGAGTCGGTCTACTTGTTGTGGACGTGATGCCTATATACATGATCATGCCTAGATAATCTCATAATTATTCGCTTTTATATCAATTGCTCGACAGTAATTTGTTCACCCACCGTAATACTTATGCTATCTTGAGAGAAGCCTCTAATGAAACCTATGGCCCCTGGGTCTATCTTTTATCATATAAGTTTCCAATCTACTTTTATTTGCATCTTTATTTTCTGCATATATATTATAAAATACCAAAAATATATTTATCTTATCATATTATCTCTATCAGATCTCACTTTCGCAAGTGGCCGTGAAGGGATTGACAACCCCTTTATCGCATTGGTTGCGAGTTCTTTGTTTGTTTGTGTAGGTTCATGGGACTTGTGAGGAGCCTCCTACTGAATTGAGACCTTGGTTCTCAAAAACTGAGGGAAATACTTACGCTACTGTGCTGCATCACCCTTTCCTCTTCAGCTGCCCTAGGGGAGGCAACCCACCTCTCCAGGATATGTGAGATGGGGTGGGAGGGGAGATCAGCCCCTTAGTGGGCTGATGTGCCCCCTCCCCTTGGCCCATAAGGCCCCCCAACGCTTGCCGGGGCCTCGGAAACCCCTTTCAGACACGGTGGTCGTCACCCGGTACCCCCGGAACAATTCCGGACTCCAATACCCTTCGTCCAATATATCGATCTTCATCTCCAAACCATTCCAGAGTTCCTCGTCAGGTCTGAGATCTCATCTGGGGCTCGGAACAACCTTCGGTAACCACATACTATTTCACATAACAACTCTAGCGTCACCAAACCTTAAGTGTGTAGACCCTACGGGTTCGAGAACCATGCAAACATGACCGAGACACCTCTCCGGCCAATAACCAATAGTGGGATCTGGATACCCATATTGGCTCCCACATGTTCCACGATGATCTCATCGGATGAACCACAATGTCGGGGATTCAGTCAATCCCATATACAATTCCCTTTGTCCATCGGTATGTTACTTGCCCGAGATTCGATTGTCGGTATCCCCATACCTCGTTCAATCTCGTTACCGGCAAATCTCTTTACTTGTTCCGTAACGCATGATTCCATGACTAACTCATTAGTCATCACATTGAGCTCATTATGATGAAGCATTACCGAGTGGGCCCAGAGATACCTCTCCGTCATACGGAGTGACAAATCCCAGTCTCGATTCGTGCCAACCCAACAGACACTTTCGGAGATACTTGTAGTGCACCTTTATAGCCACCTAGTTACGTTGTAACGTTTGGTACACCCAAAGCATTCCTACGGTATCCGGGAGTTGCACAATCTCATGGTCTAAGGAAATGATACTTGACATTAGAAAAGCTCTTAGCAAACGAACTACATGATCTTGTGCTATGTTTAGGATTGGGTCTTGTCCATCACATCATTCTCCAAATAATGTGATCCCGTTATCAATGACATCCAATGTCCATGGTCAGGAAACCATAACCATCTATTGATCAATGAGCTAGTCAACTAGAGGCTCACTAGGGACATGTTGTGGTCTATGTATTCACACATGTATTACGGTTTCCAGTTAATACAATTATAGCATGAACAATAGACAATTATCATGAACAAGGAAATATAATAATAATCATTTTTTATTATTGCCTCTAGGGCATATTTTCAACACTGGACTCCGAACTACCTTCGGTACATCAAAACACATAAACTCATAATACCGATCGTCACCGAACATTAAGCGTGCAGACCCTACGGGTTCGAGAACTATGTAGACATGACCGAGACATGTCTCCGGCCAATAACCAATAGTGGAACCTGGATGCTCATATTGGCTCCCACATATTCTACGAAGATCTTTATCGGTCAAACCGCATAACAACATACGTTGTTCCCTTTGTCATCGGTATGTTACTTGTCCGAGATTCAACCGTCGGTATCTCAGTACCTAGTTCAATCTCGTTACCGGCAAGTCTCTTTACTCGTTTCATAATGCATCATATCGCAACTAACTCATTAGTCACATTGCTTGCAAGGCTTATAGTGATGTGCATTACCGAGAGGGCCCAGAGATACCTCTCCGACAATCGGAGTGACAAATCCTAATCTTGATCTATGCCAACTCAACAAGTACTATTGGAGACACCAGTAGAGCACCTTTATAATCACCCAGTTACGTTGTGACGTTTGGTAGCACACAAAGTGTTCCTCTGGTATTCGGGAATTGCATAATCTCATAGTCATAGGAACATGTATAAGTCATGAAGAAAGCAATAGCAACAAACTAAACGATCAAGTGCTAAGCTAATGGAATGGGTCAAGTCAATCACATCATTCTCTAATGATGTGATCCCGTTAATCAAATGACAACTCATGTCTATGGTTAGGAAACACAGCCATCTTTGATTCAACGAGCTAGTCCAGTAGAGGCATACTAGTGACATTTTATTTGTCTATGTATTCACACATGTACTAAGTTTCCGGTTAATACAATTCTAGCATGAATAATAAACATTTATCATGATATAAGGAAATATAAATAACAACTTTATTATTGCCTCTAGGGCATATTTCATTCAGCCGCCGCCGCGCAGCAGGAGGTCACCAACGCCTGCGTCGCGACGACAACGAGGGAGGCGCTCTATATGCTAGGGTTAAACCCTAGCCAACACGGCCTCGTCAATGATACATATCCAACGTAACTATAATTTTTGATTGTTTCATGCTATTATATTACCTGTTTTGGATGTCTATGGGCTTTATTTTACACATTTATATCATTTTTGGGACTAACCTACTAACCGGAGGCCCAGCCTGTATTGCTGTTTTTTTGCCTATTTCAGTATTTCGAAGAAAAGGAATATCAAACGGAGTCCAAACGGAATGAAACCTTCGGGAGCGTGATTTTTGGAACGAACGTGATCCAGAGAACTTGGAGTGCAAGTCAAGAAGCGGTCGAGGCGTCCACGAGAGTGGGGGGCGCGCCCACCCCTGCAAGGCGCGCCCCCCTGTCTCATGGGCCCCTCGAGCGGCCACCGACGTACTTCTTCCTTCTATATAAGCCTATGTACCCCAAAAACATCCAGAGAGCCATCGAAGAAATATTTCCACCACCGTAACCTCCTGTATCCGCGAGATCCCGTCTTGGAGCCGTCGCCGGCGTTCTGCCGGAGGGGGAATCCACCACGGAGGGCTTCTACATCAACACCATAGCCCCTCCGATGAGTTGTGAGTAGTTTATCACAGACCTTCGGGTCCATAGTTATTACCTGTTGGCTTCTTCTCTCTTTTTGGATCTCAATACAATGTTCTCCCCCTCTCTTATGGAGATCTATTCGATGTAATCTCTTTTTGCGGTGTGTTTGTCGAGATCCGATGAATTATGGGTTTATGATCAAGTTTATCTATGAATAATATTTGAATCTTCTCTGAATTCTTTTATGTATGATTGAGTTATCTTTGCAAGTCTCTTCGAATTATCGGTTTGGTTTGGCCTACTAGATTGATATTTCTTGCCATGGGAGAAGTGCTTAGCTTTGGGTTCAATCTTGCGGTGTTCTTACCCAATGACAGAAAGGATTGCAAGACACGTATTGTATTGTTGCCATCGAGGATAAAAATATGGGGTTTATATCATATTGCTTGAGTTTATCCCTCTACATAATGTCATCTTTCTTAATGCATTACTCTGTTCTTATGAACTTAATACTCTAGATGCATGTTGGATAGCGGTCGATGTGTGGAGTAATAGTAGTAGATGCAGGCAAGAGTCGGTCTACTTGTTGCGGACGTGATGCCTATATACATGATCATGCCTAGATAACGTCATAATTATTCGCTTTTCTATCAATTGCTCGACAGTAATTTGTTCACCCACCGTAATACATATGCTATCTTGAGAGAAGCCTCTAGTGAAACCTATGGCCCCCGGGTCTATCCTTTATCATATAAGCTTTCAATCTACTTTTATTTGCACCTTTATTTTCTGCACCTATATTATAAAATACCAAAAATATATTTATCTTATCATATTATCTCTATCAGATCTCACTTTCGCAAGTGGCCGTGAAGGCATTGACAACCCTTTTATCGCGTTGGTTGCGAGTTCTTTGTTTGTTTGTGTAGGTTCGTGGGATTTGTTGAGGAGCCTCCTACTGGATTCATATCTTGGTTCTAAAAAACTGAGGGAGATACTTACGCTACTGTGCTGCATCACCCTTTCCTCTTCAAGGAAAACCAACGCAAGCTCAAGACGTAGCAGTCAACGCCGCCGTGGCCACCGCGGCCAGCACCGGCTCATCCGCGTTCCCTCGGATGGTGCTGCCCGACTCGCCCCGCCTGTCGGCTTGCACCCAGATGCCCGGCTTCCACGTGTACCCGCAGGCCCCCCGCCTCTCTGAGGAGTGCTCGCCTGTCATGAGCGTGGTGGCGCCTTCCACGCCCACGCCCGCGCCCATTGACCTCAACGCCACATCGGTGGCTCGTCATACGGAGGCGCGAGGAAACACGCGTGGCAGATGCCGGCCGACGTGCTACCGGACGCCCGCAACCTGTTCGATGAAATGTCGGCCGCCGACAACGAGGACTACATGCAGAACCTCATCTTCGAGGGCGGTGCGCCAACCACTGGCTACGACCCCGACGAGACACAAAGCCAGGACGACCACGGGGCGTTCACGCCGGGCTCTGGCTATGATCCCGATCAGTCGGCCTTCATGCGTGATCAGGTCGACATGGACCTGGACGGCTTCCCACTTGACCATGAGTTTCCGGACGACTACGGCAAGAGGAAGAGGACGAGTGCGACATCAAAGTGGAGCCTTTGTTTAAGGACGAGCTCGCCAACCAAGCGTCGGGCCGAAGCCGAAGCGCAAGAGCAAGCACACGAGGGCATACACGGCGGCCGAGGACAAGCTTCTTTGCGAGTGTTGGAGAGACATTGGACAAGACCCCAAGACCGGCGCCGAACAAAAGCATTCAACCTTTTGGATTCGTATCCACCGGGAGTTTCATGAGCGTAAGAAGTTTCCTCCTTACCAAATTGTGAGCACACGTGGGTGGGTGTCCATTTCAAAGCCATGGAGAGTGACCCAACAAGAGTGAAACAAGTTTTGTGCCACTCTTGAGAGCGTCAAGGCCTGCCCCGTGAGCAGCATCGGCATGCAAGACATGGTATGGTAGCAAGCCGCCCTCTTTTGTGTCATCAAGTTCATGCTTGCGTGTTCATTTGCATACCATTTGTGCCAACATGCTTGCATGAGAACATTTGTAGGCATTTCAAGCTTTGGAGGCATTCAAGGTCCAACACAATGGCAAGTGCTTCAACCTCTCCCATTGCTTTAGGGTCATCAAATACGAGGAGAAGTTCAAGGCGCAATATGCCGCCCTCAAGTCGCGCGGGGGGGGGGGGGGGAGGAAGCCGTGGAGGAGGTTGGGGACGGCGAGCTGGCTCGGCCGCGGGGGAAGACCAACTCCAAGAAGGAGGACAAGCGGGATGCGGCGTCGAACGCCTTGATCACAAGCGTGGAGGGCATGATCAACAAGAAGGACTCAAGGGAGAAGGAGCACCGGCGTTTCAAAGAGGAGCAAATGAACGTCTTCATGGAGATCCAAAGGAGGAGGCTAGAGATGGACGCGGAGAAGCAAGCCAAGATGCTTGAGTTGGAGGTGGAGAAGCAAGCCAAGATGCTCGAGACCGAGGCCGCCAACGACAAGACCAAGGCCAAAGAATTGGCTCTCGCGAGCATGATGACCGGGGTGGAGATCATGAAGGTGGATCTCAACACCGTGTCGGCAAGGAAGAGGTCGTGGTTCGAGAAAATACTGGCCGACATGCTCAAGTTCACCGACGAGTGATCTCGTGGCCGTGAGCGCCTTCTTTTTTGTATGTCGGCTTGTGCGCTGGCGTGGCCACGGGACCGCGATGGCGTGGCCGAACTCAAGTCCCACCCCTTTTTATGTGCTGGCATATGTGCCGGCCGCTGACAAGTGCGCCAGCATGAACTGTGTGGTGATATTTTTTGAAGCCGGCAATGTATACCGGCGCCGGCATGATGCCGGCATGAGACATGGTCACTGGCATAATCTATGGCCGCGGGCCTTTTTTTTAAATTGAGTGCAGACATGAAAATGGGTCGGCGCACTGCCGACCCAAATGCAAAACAGGGCGGACGCGGGCGGGCGGCCGACCCAAACGAACATAAAACGGACAAATGCACCGTTCGTTTGGGTCGGTCCGTCGGAGTTGCTCTTATCTCTCCCTCTCGTTCAACCAGCAGTCATCAATAATCGAGAGAGGTTGTTGTCATTTTACTACTCCATCGACCGGTCATCATCGTGCCGCGCCATATCTATAGATCATCGCAGGAGATTTCGGCGTGCAGCACCGAGAGGATCACTTGTCGTCTTGTCGCTCTTACCAACGGGGCTGCCAGCTGATGATATGATTTAGTCGAGGGATATCTAAAGCTTCTTGCTACCCAGGGAGCACGTACGTGTGTGGATCGCAAGCATTTGATGATTGAGTTGAGGGATAACTAGTTTCTTGCTACCCACGTAAGGAAGCACATACGTGTGTGGATCGCAAGCATTTGATGACAAAAGCGGAACGAGCTGACAGCTATGTAACACAAGTCACATATAACACTCCTGTCAATTATCGGCCGGAGCTGCTTTTCCCCAAGAACCAAATTATCCGAGCTGCTTTACACGTGCCTCCGTGCTTGGCTGCATGCACTTGACTCATAATAATTGGCACTTTGTAGTTATAATAATTGACACTTTGTAATTTAATAGTAATGATACAAGAAAAATACATCGACCCTACAACAACATGGGCAATACACCTTGAGATCCTGTCTATAATCGCAGACGCTCACTTATACTTCCTCCATTCCAAAATATAGTGTGCCAGCGCTTTTCGAGGTTCAAGTTTGACCATAAATTTAACCAACGAGACCGACTGCGGCGGGAGAAAAAAATATATAATTAAAAGCTTTTTTGAATACAAATTCACTGGTATAACTTTTGCTCCCGTCGCAGTCGGTCTCGTTGGTTAATTTTATGGTCAAAGTTGAAACACGAAAATAAATAAAGCATTATCTTTTGAAACAGAGGGAGTATGCACATACACTAACTCCTATTAGTGCATCCATGCACACTCTATCCTTATGAACACCTCCAACATATTGAGCTGGCACAACATCTGGAGATTGAAACATTGACGAAAATACTGAAATAAAATCAGAAAAACGGAAGCACGGGTGCTAAGCCTAGGGCTTGAACAGGGATAGGCTGGTTTCACCATAAGAAACGTAACCATCTCAGCTACACTCAACTCGCACCGACTAAACTTCTTTTCTTTTTTAGAAATGCGAGTACAACATACAACATACATACATTAGCATCACACATGCGGTCACACGGTGCCTTCAAAAGACCAGAAGTTGTGGAACTTCAACATCAACAATGTTACTACGTGTGTCTCGCTGTCGATTGGAAACACCACCTTCCAATGAAAATAATATTCCTTACTTTACATAGATACTAGCTTAGCCCGCGCGACGACACGCCGCGCTTGTCGGTAAGTCGTGACTATGTAGACCATGGTTCAAACAATAGAACTATAAATAACTATAAGTTGATTAAAATATGTACGTTAGCTTTATGTTTATCTTTTGCCATCAATTAAAGAGAAGCACACCAATATATATAAAAGTTGAAGATGGCGAAGAAGTACATTTATTACAATCATTCACGATACACACCGACAACCAAAACGGTTGGCATTGGCACACCTCTAATAAAAGCTACTTATCAAAACCATGTGCAGTGCACCCTACATAGTGGGATGTATATGGCGGTACAATCGTACTACAGTTAGAAGTCCCAAACATTTCTTTACTGAATTAGATCATCCAGGATTAGTGCCTGTAATAATAAAGTGGTACGGAGCTTTTGCAAATTCTTGCACACGTCCAATAAGTGGTTTTGCTCCTGTGTATGCGATAATAGGATCCTCGATGTGTGGACGCTGGGGTACATCTGAAGTGGCAGCACATCGAAAATGTTGTTGCCTACTTTTCCTAAAATCATTGTTTGCATTGTGAATTCATTATGCTGAGTAGCTACTTGTGGGCGGGCCGTGTTAAATTTCCATTGCTTGGTTTGTGCCTTTTCTTGTGTTGTAAATAGTCTTTCTTTTATGAATTCAAGTGCGTGGTAGTTTTAGTCGTTGATGGAAACGTTGTAATCTGCACAGATGTAATCCAGAGCCACCTGAGCAGCCTTTTCTTTGGCTTCGTCTTTTGTTTCGTCTGGTTCTCCTTCAAACGTCATCGAAGATTCTATGGATACGTTATGTTTATATGTAAGTGTTTTTAATGTTCTGCCGCACCGAGTGTTGCGGTTGACCGGACGATAAATATAGCTTGCTTGTTTTTAGAGTCACCTAGCGTTGCGGGTCGGTCTAGGGACCATATCCGTCAATGTGTATTTTGGTGGTTAAGCTGAAGGCCTCAAGAAGAACGCGTCGCGGTAATCCTAGAATTCCGTTCGTCTTCTGGATTACATTACTATTGTTGCATACCTGCATGAACGTAAGAATGTATGAAGTGTCAGACGGTGTGGTCATGACGGATTGTTTTGGTTGACTCAGGTCTCTCGACTCAGATCTCTTGCCCTTGTTTTTAAATTAGCTTCCATTTATGACTTACTTCTTAATTAGGCCAACAGGTGTGTCTTTGGAGGAGGTGTGTTATCCCGGCCAACAAGAAGATCTCTAGCACAACACTACGACCAAGCAGAATAAAGCCGATCTGGATGACGGCCAACAAAACACGCCTCGTCATATAAAGAAAGTATTGGAACCGCAGGATCACCGCTAACCACTATGGGAAATGACAATTGAATAGTCAAATACAGCAAATCAACAGTAATTCGTCACGTGCCAATACAGGGTGTACACATACAAAAAGCGAAAAAAAATGTCACAACTGACTGTCATGCACGTAGTCACATCTCAGCCCATTTTCACGCACCCAATCACATAATAATTCCCAAAACCACACTCCACCGGTGCATGCATCGGCGACAACCACCAACCCTAGTTTGACCAAGAAAACAAATCAAAAAGGAATCCGCTAAGTGCACACAAGAAATGCACCCAGCGTGTGTACTCAGAATTACAAAGGACAGTCAATAAAAAAAGAAGCTAGGAATCCAAAAATTCTTGAGAAATGGAGAAAAAACATTTTCCTTGAAGCAATAGAGAAACTATAAATGGTGAATTGTATCCAAAGGATGGAATCAGTTGAAGCCCATTCACACACCCAATTTCTACACCGACTAGAAGAACGCCCGTGCTTTGCAACGGGGCCACATTAACTTTAAGAGTTCAATATTAATATTCTCATACATATCAATCCTTCTTCTCCTTCCGTCTGCCACCGAGACAGGGACCTAGACTTTGTGCTGCTCTTATTGATTTCAAACCCAGACGAGATGGGGTGGTGGGAGGGGGGACGAAAAAACCCAGACGAAACAAAGGAGAAGGAGAGCCTCATCAGTAGCATCATGGTGAATTTCAAACCTAGCGTTGTGCTCCGCCCAACGAACATGGACGCCGCCGCCGGCGGCCCGGTGGAGCTCGAACCCAAGAGACTCTGCTGCTTGCTGGGAGGGGTCGGGGAGGGTCGGAGCACATGAGCATTGACGTGAAGACAGAGTAGGCCGGGGAGATTACTGTGCAGGCCGCACAGTGACTTGGACCTCGGAGGGCCTTAGCTCTGTCAGGAGGAGGTCCCGAGTTCCTGCCGAGGACAGCCTGATGGGGGAGACGCACGGCCGCTCGCGCTGCCCGCAACGCGACCACGCCCTGCCCTAGGGTTCTGCGACGGCGGCAGCGTCGTCCACAGCCACACCCTCTCTGAGTCCTGCCCTGAACTGGGGTTCCGAGATGGCGGCGGTGGCGGAGGTCTCTGAGGTTGGAGAGGGGCAAGATGTAGGACGGCGGAGGCTTGGAGCCTGGAGCGATGGCGGCGTTTCGGGATTGCAGGCAGGGGGACGTGCGAGGTGAGTGTTTTTTTCACCGGTTTATGTTGTGTTGCCTGCACGGATATATAGGAGAACAAATAGGTGGATTATAATTCCTTCCATTGTATAAGTGCTGGGAAAGGAAGCGAGGGACAAAATCAATCGAGGGGCCTTTAAGAGTAGAGATTAGTTAATTGGATTTTTCTTTAAAGTCTGTTATTTGTTTTCTTAAAATTTATTATATGTTTCCTAAATCAAATTGCATTGATGGAATGGATCGATTGATTTGGATAGTCTATTATTTGTTTCCTTCACATCCATTATATGTTTCCTAAAGCAAATTGCATTGATGAGATGGATCGTTTGATTTGGATGGATCGATTGATTTGTTTCCTTAAAATTGGATTTTTTTTAAAGTCTGTTATTTGTTTCCTTAAAATTTATTATATGTTTCCTAAATCAAATTGCATTGATGGGATGGATCGATTGATTTAGATAGTCTATTATTTGTTTCCTTCACATCCATTATATGTTTCCTAAAGCAAATTGCATTGATGAGATGGATCGTTTGATTTGGATGGATCGATTGATTTGTTTCCTTAAAATTGGATTTTTCTTTAAAGTCTGTTATTTGTTTCCTTAAAATTTATTATATGTTTCCTAAATCAAATTGCATTGATGGGAGGGTGACGCATGGAAAGTTATGATCCGTTAAGATTTTTTTCGTTGTGTGAGAGGGTGACGCGAAACTAAACCGGTGGGGTAGGGGAGGGACGAAAAAAACCAGCGAAATGAAACGGGTGGGAGGTGGGAGGAAGTACCAAAGAAGTACCAAAAAAACCGGGTGAGGTGGGACAAAAAAAACCTGGAAGCGAGACTACCAACTGCTCCATTAGAAGTAGAGATATGTGTTGAGCTCCGACAAAACCTCTCTCTTAGCATCAATAATTTTATCAATTCATTCACATCCACGCTCCCACGTTCCCTAGTTTCAGCCTCCTTTTTTTTAACTTTGCATGCATGGTGGACTGATTTACCGCTGATTTCGAGGAAAGGCTAGGGAAACCTGTTAGTGCTGATTTACCGCTGATTTTGAATGTATCTGATCCATAGATCGGAATAATTTGCATGCAGCTGATAAGCTCGCATGCAGGGGAGCGCAGCCGCCGTGGCTACTCCAGCGAAGCCACTCGACGGCGTGCAGAACGCGGCCGCCGCACAGCTGTTGATTTCATAGCTGCTCCTCGTTTCCGACTGCATGACTCCCTTAAAGCTCGGGTTGCCCGCGTACATGCTCTGGATCCCGACGACGTCTCCGTTGGCTAGCCCCACCTTCTGGGTGCGCGACGTGATTCCTGGTACATGACGGCATCCTCCACGGCTCCACCGAAGATCGGCAACTGTTCCAACCACACCATGCTCGGCCTCGCGGAGACCAACATCTCTGGCCCCCTCCCGGCGAGCTTAGCCGACTCCAGAACCTGGACACACTGGCCATCAACACGGCACTGCTCTCCGGCTCGATCCAGCCGCCGCTCGGTGAGTTCCTTACGTTGCAGCGGGCCGCGGCTACACTATACGACGACACAGCTGCCTGTGATGGTCCCTCACGCTCACCGACGCGTGCTATCACGGCCACCGAGAGCACGCGCCATCGCGGCATGAGTTCCGCCTGGCCGCGCACCACCCACGGTAGACGCCGTCCGCCCAAGGTCGAGCTGCGAGCCACCTGCACAGCCGCCGCGCTGCGTGAGCCCCTCCATGGCCTCGTGCTTCTGTCGCAGTGGCGTGCATGCTCAGCGAAGGCCGTCGCCATGGCCGTGAAGCTGCGAGCCACGCCACACGCCGCCGGAACCTTGGAGAAACATAGCTAACGGCCACGGGCAGCAATTGCAGTGGTGGCGACTTCCAAGGCGTCAACCGCAGGCCATATCAATTCCTCGCCACCCTCCAGAAGAGATAGAGGAAGGGATTGGTTGTGTGCCACTGTACCTATGACGCCGGCGTGGTTGCCGTGAACACCATGCCCAGCACCGGGCCGACATGAGTTGAAGCAGAGAGCTAGGGTGAGGCAACCGCCGAGCAATCGTCCTCGTGCAGTTCACATTGAGGTGGGGCAGCAGGGAGCTGGAGTGCGTCATCGCGTTGTCTTCGACGGGGAGCCGATGATCTGGTGGGCATGAGATTGATGCGGCGGGCGCGAGCTAGAGTCGCCGCCAGGTTGGATGAGCTCGAGATGCCGACGGGTTGGGCGAGTTCTTCATGACGTTCTTGGACAGGCTGATAGACACCACGATGCCCTCCTCCTCGCCCTTGCCGTTCTTGGACCCGGCGAAATAATTGGTCACACGGGGCTCCTCGTGGACGCCGTACCTGAGCGCCGTACCTGGCGCCGCCGTGGGGCACCCTAGCCAGGTGCTCGCCTCCACCGGCTCGAATCGGGAGATCGTGCTCAACGGCGGCTGCGTCGTCTGCCTCGCCATGAACGGTCGTTGCGCGTTGCCACTGGAAGAGTTTGATTTGAATCTAGGCATCGAGGCGCTGCACTGGGCAGGAACGCGGGGCTGTCAAATGCTGCGGGACGCAAGTCCGGTAGCGCGCTGGCCAGGGATGCGAAGCCCGGCCTTTTATTTATTTATAGGAACCCAAGCCGCCAGAACAATCGAACAGTGACCAGAAACACCGAATGAAGCGGCGTCCAGAACTTACGATGAGATGGCACCGTCCATGCAGGTAGGAGAGGCCACGTCACATATCAACGTTTGAATCAGCAACACGTAGCAAAAAATATTATACAACCGTCTCACCGAAAGAAAAGCTGGGACAACAAATTCAATTGGCTTTCGATCTCATATACATAGAGTGAATAGCATAAAACTACCACAATTCGTATTAAGGTTTCAAAAAACTATCACAAATTTATTTGTGATTCATAACTACCAGAATCATCGTTGGCTGTTTCAAAAAACACAAAACGCCCGTGGCTAAAAAATTAAACCGGGTTATGATAGGTCGGGCCGCAGCTAAACGAACCGTGTGTTTGACCGTTCATTTGACCGTTCACTGAGATGTGGGGCCCACATGTCAGTTATCTCTTCCTCCTCCCTCTCCTTCTTCTCTCCCTTATCTCTCTGCCAGCCGGCAAGGAGGAGCAGCAGGCGTGGCCGGCAAGGAGCAGCAGCTCCTCCTGGACCGAGCCCGTCGCCCATCTGGAGGAGCCCCGCCTCCGTGTCGAGGCCGGCGCCACCTCCTCGAGCCGGCGCCGCCATGGACCACCACCAAGACCCGGCGCCGAGGTCGGCCACACCGCCGCCATGAAGGAGGTGCACAGGCCCGACGAGCCCCGTCTCCCCGCCGATGCCGGCCACACCGCAACCATCTCGAGCCGGCGCCGGCATCGACCGGCCCGTCGAGCTGCTCCACCGCCGACAACTCTGCTGCCCGCGACATGGCCGGCGCCCCGTTGAGTTGCTCCACCATGGGCAACGCGGCTTCCCACGACCTACCACCGCCGAGCCGCGGACGCCTCGAGCTGCTCCACCACCGGCGCCGCCATGGACCGGCCCGTCGAGCTGCTCCACCGCCGGCGCCGCCATGGACAGGCCTGTCAAGCTGCTCCACCGCCGGCGCCGCCATGGACAAGCCTGTCGAGCTGCTCCACCGCCGGCGCCATTCCTCGTGGCGGACGTGGCTTCTCCCACGGGACCCGATTGCTTTTTTTTAAAATTTATAGGGACCTGATTGCTTTTTAAAAAAACTTACAGGGGCTATTATGTAAAAATAATTAGGCCATATACGTTGAGATATTTTTTATTAGAGTGTAAGAGACACTGACATGTAGGCCCCACATGTCAGCTAACGGTCAAACAAACGGTCAAATAGACGGCTTGTTTAGGTGTGGGCCTGCCTGTCATAATCGCGATCAATTGCAAAGCAGTCAGCGATTTGGGTTTTTTGAAACAGCCGGCAACGATTCTGGTAGTTATCAGTCACAAACAAATTTGTGATAGTTTTTTGGAACTCTAACGCGAATTGTGATAGTTTTATGCTATTCACTCCATATACATACATGCATGCACGGGAAATAATGCTATGTGACCAGGTCTCATATAATTCGGGTGAGACCCACTTTGATGGATGACACGTGGCATTTACAAATCACAAAGCATCTACCCCATCCCCCACCTGAAATCAGAGGAGGAGAGATTAGATGACTTGTGAGTTGTGAATGCCACATGTCATCCATCAGTATGGGTCTCACCCGAATTATATGAGACCTGGTCTTATATAATTTTTTTCCACCCACACACGTCGTCATCAGAAACAGACAAAAGGGAAAGCGGTCATGCAGCGCACAGGCCCGGACACAAAGAATGTCTCATATCTAACGCATTATCGCTAATACACACCCCAAAGTGCATTCCGCCAGCTCCCCCATTAATTGACGTGGCGGACTCCCATTGGCCGGTTTTTTACTGACAGAAAAAATTAAAAAAAAATCCGGTAAATCAAACTTAGCTAGGTTTAGTATATTAAGAATGTAGTGGTTGTTTGGATAAATAGTGTTTTGAACATGTTTGAGAAAAACCAGTTTTAGGTGGAATTTTAAAAAACTAGTTTAAAGTTGTTTTGTTGAAGTTGATTTATAGAATACTTTCCTTGGACTTCAAAACTTCAAATGCACCCACAAGTTGGCTGAGATGAGAGTAGTAAATGGACTTTCATCTCATATTTTTCCGCCCAAGTTGAGATGAGCGTCCAGTTCTGAACCAGCTACCCCACGCAGGATGTGCTTGGGTTCATTAAACGCTCATCCGTCCAAATATGGCCGGGTTAGCTACACCGCATGCTCTCACCATTTGAGGCGCGAACAGTTGCTATTTATGTTGTCTCGAACGTGAAAATTTTCAAAATCACTGATTAAGGGGTATTCCTTGTAAAAGTTACTTTCATCTCCTCTAGAGTCGTGCATTATTTGTTGCAATCAGAGAGTTTGGGCGGGATTTTCCTCCCATGAGGGAGGAACGAGTACGGTTTTTTTAATAAAAGATCTCGTGAATCATGCATCCAAAGTACAAACCGTTTTACTGTTGCATTCCTCGCATTGACATCTTCAAAATTCGATCCATTGTTGACATATATGCTTTGAATGAAAAAAATCAGCGAAAATTGTGCTTCTCAATTACACTAATGTGTGCTTCCAAACTATATGGACCCATGCGTCCAACTAAACTCTTGTGATCCCACAAGGTTGAAGCACAATTGTGCTCCTACGAGAAAGCACACCTTTCAAGTGATTTTTTTTTTGTGGGAGACCTTTCAGGTGAACTAACGTGTGCTTTCGCATATCACATCTATACTCCCTATAGATAAAAATGGAGGAAAACGAAAAAAATAGACAAAATGGGAGGAAAACAGAAAAGGAATCGACATTCGGAAGCAGCGGCGAGTCTACTGGACAAGCTTAAACAGGCTCAAGCCTGCCCTCCAATAAACAATACTTTTTTACTAGTACTACTACTACTTTCATCCCAGCTCAATATAGTACATATGTTATCGAGACATGCACAACGAACAGGCACCTCAAACTAATATCCATCCTCCATCTACTGTGTAATTACTAGTTCATGTACTGTTAACCAATTTGCAAAAAAGAGAGTACAAAAAATGAGTATGCATGTATGTACCCTTCACGCTGAACCTGAACCTATCCCAACTAATATGAATCCAGATACCCTTCCCTTTGCTATTGTGAGTGTAATCCCTCCCACTTATATGGACGACAAGATAGGGAGATAATGGTTATTTTGCAAGATATATTCAAATTTTGATTCAAAATTTCATATGTTTTTTCAAAAATACTAGAAAAAATCTAGTTAATGCCAAAAAAATTAGTAATTTGGGAAATTTTGAGCTTATTTTGATTAATTTTTCTCTCTAAAAGAGAGCTTAGTTTTCTCGCCGTTCACTTGAGCCTACCCTTCATTTTCTTTGTAGATTCGCCACTGTTCGGAAGCACACATGCATATGCTCCACGCGAAAGCACATACGCAGAAGTACATCACATCCATACTTTTGATAGACAAAAAAGGAGGAAAACCGAAAAAAAGGAAAGAAACCGAAAAAACCTGGTCCGACGGGGGAAGCATTCAGCGCGCGACACGTGATGCGCACGAAAAGTACCCCCACGGGGGAAGGTGAGCGTCTATACATCGCCTTTTTTACAATCTATACATTGCATGCGAGTTGGAGCGAAGTGTTATCTACAACGGGACTCCAGTCGGCCGTTCAGGTTCATTTTTTTTCTTGTATTAGAAAAACAAATACATATATTCCAAAAACTATATTTACTTAAAAATTCAAAAAAAACTTAATGCAGTGTACACAAAATTTAGCGCCATTTTAAAAAAATGTCTATGACTTTTTTCTAGGGGTAAAAGGCTATCTTTATTCATTAAAATCCATAAAAAGGTGGGATGAAAACTACATCATTCGACTGGCCAAACCACATATGATGCCCAAAAGCTAAATTTAGGGAAATTTTGCTAAACTATGGCATTGGGTTCATTAACCCAAATACCATTAATGAGTACACATGGAAGCTTTCAATTTATCAAGCAAGTGTAGAGGAAAGCATGCTAGAGTTCTTGAAGCGCCTCAATACCAATGGAGATATACTATTTCTTTACAACTTCATGTGAGTTACACTGTCTTGTAATACAATTTCTGTTTTTGCTTACTAGCTAGCTAGATGTTAATAATTAAGTATGCGCATGCAGTTTCCATTGGATCTTGTTAGACATTAATGTTGACAAAGGAACAGTTGAAGTACTGGACTCACTACTTAAAGAAGATAAAGACTACACCATCGTGAAGGGGATAGTCAACAGGTAATTTCAATCATTATTAACTATATCTCGGCCTATTATTAGTTTGTCATTTCCTGATATGAACTATTTAATAACCCCTTAATTAATTTTCTTTGCCGGCGGGCAGGGCTTGAGCAAAGTTCATCAAGGTGACTCCAGGCAAATGGGCAAAAAAGTTGTTTTGGCATCGACCAAAGGTAAGTAATTAAGTAGTACTAGCTAGCTACCATCTCTTTAATTTTTGTTTCAATACCATTAATTAATTATCATGCTTAATTAATCATTATCTCATTCAATTCCATTCTCCTATCTGTGTGCATTCTATGTTTGCGAGAACATTCGCATGATGGCGTCCGAAAGAAGCAGATCTAAAAAGACAAGACTGGGTACGTTTGTCATAACACTATTCATACCATTATCGATATCTGGTCACACAACTAATACACATGCATATTGATCTCCTTCTTAACAGTTCAGAGAGGTGCGGGATAACCTCCTACCAGCGGACCGCATACTAGCACTTCAAGAGGAAATAGCCGGATTTTTGCTCGACCAGGTTATAGATCCCAAAGGAGAATACTATTACCCGCTACCGCCCCCATGAACCACTTGTCATCGTGCTCCGAAGGCACCAAGGCAACATGTAGGAGAAATTGTATATGCATATACATGTGTATGTGTGAATAATTAATGGTGTTGGTTGTGAGACATTCGTTGATATATATTTATATATATGCGGTTCTACGTACGAGAAAATCTATTTATATATATGCATAACATGTACAATTTGTAGTATCCTGAAATACCAGCAAACAAAGAAGAATTAAATAGAAAATAAAGCCAAAACCCCACCCCAAACATTTAGTACCAGTTGGTGTTACCAACCGGTACTAATGTCCTACACGCACCCGGACCTGGCTCGTGCCACGTGGTGACATTTTAGCGCCGGTTCGTGGCGAACCGGTACTAAGGGGGGGGGGGACCTTTAGTCCCCACTCTTTAGTGCCGGTTGCCGAACCGGCACTAAAGGCCGTTACGAACCGGCACTAAAGGCCGGTTCTGCACTAGTGGCCGCAACCTGACCATAGTCTGCCACATCCTCTTTAGTACCGGTTCGTGGCTCGAACCGGTACTAAAAGTTAGCCACGAACCGGTACTAATGATCTCCGCCCCCCTAGCCGTTGGGACTGGCACTAATGATCACATTAGTGACGGTTTTGTTAAAAATTGGGACTAATGTGCCTCACATTAGACCCTTTTTCTACTAGTGGGAGAGGGATAAGGTTGACTTAGCAGTAGCGCAGTATAGGGCCTGCCCGTGTTGGGCCCCCGGGCGGGGGTTTCATGGTCGCGTTGTTACTATAGGCAGCACCGATGGGCACGGCGAAGACCACCTATCAAACCTATAGATAGCGCTTGTTGTCGAGCCCACGCTATTCCTATTGTTTTATGTGTAGCGCGTGTTGCCACTCCCGCTTCTGCAATTTAGCAGTAGTGCTATATATTAACCCTCACTACCATTAATTTTTCACCTATTAGTTATTTTCTAATAGTGAACAGGCATTAAGATGGCCCAACTACTGAAACAACCGGGCCACAAAATCGACTGAAAACACAACAAACGTCAGCCGAATACGATCACAAAAGGGGCACGAGCATGGATCACAAAGCAACACTAATGAATGGTATAAGATTTGACTGAGAGTAATTTCATTTTTTGGTACATGAACAATAACTAACGCGCAGAAGATACGTTGTGATTTAGAGTGTTTCTAACTAATTTATCGCAAACAATATATGGTATGAATATCCTATCCTTTTTAATAATAATTTTTATTGGTAAAACCAAGATAAAATAAACATATCAGAAAAATAAGATATTTTTCTAAGAAAAATAATGCAGAAATGGAAAGTTTGGACTAAAATATTTTGCAGTTTCTCGTCTAGCTGGTGGTATAAAGAACATATAAAACGAATATTATAAAGAAAAACAGGCAGAAATGTTTTTACAATTCTGAGTTTAGCCGGTGGTAAAAAGAAAATATAAATGCAATATTAAAAAAGGATAATACAGTTCTGAGCTAGCTGCCCCACACCATGTGTGGTTGGTTTTAAATCAACAGCCGTGCACGCAAGAACGGCCCAGCTAGCACCACTGGAGGGGAGTCCGACCACCTATCAAACCTATATATAGCGCTTGTTGTCGAGCCCACGCTATTCCTATTGTTTTACGTGTAGCGCGTGTTGCCACTCCCGCTTCTGCAATTTAGCAGTAGTGCTGTATATTAACCCTCACTACCATTAATTTTTCACCTATTAGTTATTTTTTTAATAGTGAACAGGCATTAAGACGGCCCAACTACTGAAACAACCGGGTCACAAAATCGACTGAAAACACAACAAACGTCAGCCAAATACGATCACAAAAGGGGCACGAGCATGGATCACAAAGCAACACTAATGAATGGTATAAGATTTGACTGAGAGTAATTTCATTTTCTGGTACATGAACAATAACTAACGCGCAGAAGATACGTCGTGATTTAGAGTGTTTCTAACTAATTTATCGCAAACAATATATGGTATGAATATCCTATCCTCTTTAATAATAATTTTTACTGGTAAAACCAAGATAAAATAAACATATCAGAAAAATAAGATATTTTTCTAAGAAAAATAATGCAGAAATGAAAAGTTTGGACTAAAATATCGGAAATGTTAACGCCTACACGTGTGGGCGTTTGCACATCGCCCACACGCCTCCATCACCACTCATTTTGCCACGTATGAATAGATGACATCAGCAGAATTTTTTTGGGTTTTCGGCTTAAAAATGTTGTATCTCCTAAATAAAAAAGCGAACTAAAAATTCGTTTTCATCATTAAATCCGTCTCGACGAGATCTTCAAAACCAGACTCCATGTTGATATGTTTCGACGAAATTTTTTTTGCCAGAAGTTGCCACGATGTTTACACTGCAGTTGCCATAGGGCTTAAACTAAAGTTGCCATGTGGCAATTTTAGTTTGTAGATCATGGCAATTTTAGTATTTTAATGATGGCAACTCCAGTATTTTGACCATGAAAATTATTTTTTGTATGAACCATGGCAATTTTACGTGCATGTATCATGGCAATTTTAGTTTATGATTCATGGCAAGTCTAGTTTCTTAATCCCCCGTTTTATAAATGTCAAAATTTACTTTTAAATGTAGAAGAAAATAGCTGAAACATATCATGGCAACTTCAGTGTAAACATCATGGCAATTCATATGCAATAGACATGGCAACTTTTAATCCAAAAAAAATTTCATCAAAACATATCAACATGGGATCTAGTTTCGAAAATCTCATCGCGAGGGATTTAATGGTGAAAATGGATTTTCAATCGGATTTTTCGTTTAAGAGATAAAACATTTTAAAAACTGAAAATTAAAAAAGATTCCTGCATGCAATCACGTCATCTGTTTACATTAGAGACGTGTGATGCGTCTTCCTAGCGCGATCCTAAAATGGCCCAGCTAGCACCACTGGAGGGGAGTCCGGTTCTGTGCCAGCTGCCCCACACTGGGTGTGCTTGGTTTGATTTAAACGGCCGGCCGCGCTCACCCGGCCCAGCTAGCTCCACTGCATGCTCTCGCCATTTGAGCTCGGCGAGACAGGGCGCAGTCCGTTGTTATTTATTCTGGGTTTGGGCGTTGAAAATTAGCGAGGTGGGACTAAATTTGTCTTTTTAGGGAAAGATGGGACTAAAAAGTCGTCCTCTTATCTCAGCCGCAGCTTCGGTGTAGATGGGCCGAGCCCGTCTCTTTCGCCACCTTGTCCAGCCCGTACAGTCAATCTCGTACCCTTAAAACATAAAATCAATCCCGCCCGTATCGGCAAAAATAGGGAAATCGCGTTCGCCGCGAGGTGGTCGCCACGCTGCACGGCGGGACCTTCCCCCGGAGCCAAGCTCTGCATCTAGTTTGGCTCGCCGCCAGAGAAGATTCGTTTGGTGATGCAATGGGTGCATCCTCAAACGGCCACCTCCAAAGGCATCGACCAGCTCTGGAGACGCACGCAGATCGTGAGCGGCGCCGATGCGCCGGCCGGCCAAGTCCGTCATTGCCGTACTGAAGGCGCCTCTGGTGGGTTCCCGGCCGACGCCGAGAAATCAGAAGAACCTTAACTTATTATTCCAGCAACTGTCGGGGACAGTCGACCTCAACCCCACGGTGCAGATCGCCGGCAACTTTTCTATCTGTTCGCCCCAGCATCACTCGCGTACTCTCGGGCAGGACGTACTCCAGGCTCCAGCTAGCTACGGTTACGGAAGGTACACATGGATCCCCGCAGGGAGAAGAAGATGGCGCGAAAGTTGGCCCGGCGAGGTGGACCAACGGGAGGAGGCCGCGAGGAGGATAGCACGTAGCCATCGACCGGTGAAAACGAAAACGACCCATGGCCCGGCATCCTCCTCTTTTTACCAGCGGTCATCGATAATCGAGACAGGTGGTTGTCATTTTACCACTCCATCGATCGATCCTCATCGTGCCGCGCCATGTCTATCGATCATGGCAACAGATGTCGGAGTGCAGCGCCGAGAGGATCACTTGTTGCTCTTCCCAACCGAGCTGCTAGCTGATGATTGAGTTGAGGAGTATATATCTAGTTTCTTGCTACCCACGTAAGGAAGCACGTACCTGTGTGGATCGCAAGCATCTGGTAAGAAAAGCGGAACGAGCTGACAGCTATCTAACACAAGTCGCAAATAATACTCCTGTCAATTATCGGCCGGAGCTGCTTTTCCCCAAGAACCAAATTATCCGAGCTGCTTTACACGTGCCTCCGTGCCTGGCTGCATGCACCTAGACTCATAATAATTGGCACTTTGTAATAACTAGAAGAACGCCCGTGCGTTGCAACGGGGCAACATTAACTTTAAGAGTTCAATATTAATATTTTCATACATATCAAGTGACATTGGCGATCTTTTTTACCATCATATCCTCACACACACTCTCTCCCTCCCTCTTCCTCACTCTCTCTCCCCCTCTCCCTCCCTCTCTCTCTAACACACATACACATATATCCATTTTATTGGGTACGGGACCATGATTCATCTATTTCACACACACACACACGCTAGAGCATAACAATATGGATTATGTGATATTTGCCACAGCTCCAAGAATATGCGAGAGGGGGTGGCCAGGGTCGGCGTCGGCGCCGTCCGGCGCGGGCCACGGGCCCGCTTCCAAGTGTGTCTGCGTGCCGGCCACCCACGCCGGGTCCTTAAAGTGCCGCTTCCACCGCACCAACTCCCAGGGCCACGGCCACGGCCAGGGCCAGGGAAGCCGCCCTTCTTCGCCCCCTTCACCGACCGCGGCCAACGCGGTGCCGCGGCAGCCGGCCTTGCCGTCCTCTTCCTCCGGCACCGTCGTGACCCAATGACGCAGCCCAAGCATCGGCCTCGAGAATCAACGATGCTCGACAATGGAGAGGGAAGGGAAGATCATATAAATGTCATAAGAAAGGGAGTTTATTTACTGCTCCCGCCTCGATGTGTTGTTTCCTTTGTTTGTTTTCTAATTAAGGTAAGGTTAATGTGATTGAGCGATTTTGCCGAAAATCAATTATTTGTTTTCTAATTAATGTGATTGAGTGATTTAAGGTAAGGTTAATTAATTTAGATTTGATCTTTAGAGATTGTTCATGATTGATTCTATATTACTAAATAACTTGCGCCAGTATGGAAAGTTCTGATATATTCAGATTTCTTTCGTTGTGTGAGAGGGTGACGCGAAAATGAACCGATGAAGTGGGGGGAGGGGACGAAAAAAAATCTACGAAAAAAAACCAGCGAAGGTGGGAGGAGGTACCAAAAAAAACCATGGGAGGTGGGACGAAAAAAAACCTGGAAGCGAGACTACCAACTGCTCCATTAGGAGTAGAGATAATTGACACTTTGTAATTTAATAGTAATGATAGAAGAAAAATACATCGACCATGCAACAACAGGGGCAATACACCTCGAGATCCAGCCTACAATTGCAGGTGCTCACATATATGCACATACATTAAGGAAGCGGATTAGGAGCACTCGGGTGTTCCACCCCCTATATTCAAAAATAATTTAATAATTCAAAAAAAAAGTCAAAAAAAACCTGGATATATTTTTGAACCAAATATGACTAGGTATTGTACTCATATAAAAAGTTTGGCCAAGGAATAATTCTCGTTGACTTCAGGGCAAAGAAACAAATTTATGACGACAAGTAAGAAGAACTAAGCACCGATCCACCCACATATCAAATTATCAAAGTAGCGAACACGAATTAAACCAACATGATGAAAGTGACTAGATGAAATTCCCGTGTACCCTCAAGAACACTATGCTTATCATAAGAGACCGGTTTGACCTGTCCTTTGCCTCAAAAGGATTGGGCTACCTTGTTGCACTTTTGTTACTACTATTGTTACTTGCCCGTTACAAATTATCTTTCTATCAAACTACTCTGCTACTCACAATTTTAGTACTTGCAGACATTACCTTGCTGAAAACCACTTGTCATTTCCTTCTGCTCCTCGTTGACTTCAATACTATTACTTATTGAAAAGGCTACAATTGACCCCATATACTTGTAGGTCATCAAGGGACAATTAATTGTGATTCCGGTCGATGTGAAGATACCCCGAACAAACCCCTCAAAGGATTATTTTCCATAGTAGCAAGTGATAATAAATTTTTGCATGTAGTAATAATGTTTCCTTACCAATTTTCCCTTACCAAAAGTGCTTCACTCCCCGGCAACGGCGCCAAAAAATAGCCTTGATGACCCACAAGTATATGAGGTCAATTGTAGCCTTTTTGATAAGTAAGAGTGTCAAAACCAACGAGGAGCAGAAGGAAATGACAAGTGGTTTTCAGCAAAGTAATATCTGCAAGTGCTGAAATTGTAAGTAACAGAGTAGTTTGATAGCAAGATCATTTGTAACAAGCAAGTAACAGTAGTAATAACAAAAGTGCAGTGAAAGTGTTATATCGACTAGAGGGGGGTGAATAGGCGATATTTATAAATTCTTCACTAAGAAATTTGCTGGTGAGGAAATTCCTTAGCAAAGAACTACTTGCAGCGGAATAAGTACTCAGAAGTAAACATAACAGAACACAAGCACAATCATCATGAATCATGATGAAATGAAGACAAACATAGAGTACAGGAAGCGTAAGCACAGGATAACACAAGATGAAGACAAACAGATTGAAGAAATTAAACTGAGGAAATTGAGAAAGTCTTCAGTCAAAGTCTTCAAACAGATATAAACAAGCACACAACAGGTGAAATGAGGAATTGAAAGAGTTGAGGAAATAGAACCAGTAAGCTTGGTGAAGACAAAGATTTGGTAGATCAGTTCCAACTGCTATCTCAGTTGTACATCTGGTTGGAGCGGCTAGGTATTTAAACCAAAGGACACACAGTCCCGGACACACAGTCCTCACCGTATTCTCCTTGAGCTAAGGTCACACAGACCTCGCCCAATCACTCATGGTAAGTCTTCAGGTGACTTCCGAACCTTCACAAACTCGGTCACTCGACGATCCACAATTGCTCTTGGATGCTCTAGACCTTGACGCCTAACCGTCTGGAAGAAGCACAGTCTTCAAAGGAAACAAGCGTCGGATCCACGCATGATCAATCTCTTCAGTGATGCTCAATCACTTTGGGTTTGAAGGTGTTTGGGTTTGGGTTTTGTGTTTTCCTCACTTGATGAATTTCACTCAAAGTCCTCGGAGGATGGGTTGCTCTTAAATGACAAGTGTCAGTTTCTCTCGGAGCAGCCAACCAACTAGTGGTTGTGGGGGGCGGCTATTTATAGACTAGGGAGCAGCCCGACATGATAAGACATAAATGCCCTTCAATAATATGACCGTTAGATGGGTAGATATTTTGGGACATCTGACGCGGAGCACAGCAACGGTCGGAATTTTGACTCTCAAATTCCTCAGGGCTATCATGTTCCTCACTGTGTAGGCAATCCGCACTGGCGAATTCCTAACTCCTCAGTCAGAACAAATTCCTCAGAGACCAGAAGAACTTCATCTCTGTCACTGAAGAATGTGACTGAACTGTGTGAGATTTCCAATGGTTTCACTCGAAGGGATTGGTAGGTGTAGGATTTTGAGTTGAGCATCACATGGAAATTTTTCCTTAGTATTTCCTCGAGCCCCTTTAACAGTACGGTGTTTCCTATGACTCAAGAAAGAGAAAATGAAACTACGAAAACAAAAGTCTTCATGCGTCATGTTCCTCAAATGAATTCCAAGTCTTCAAGGTCACACCAATTTCTTCACTTTCAAAGTCTTAAGGAAGTATTCAGAAATCCAAAGTCTTCAGTCGAAGAATTCATTTTTAGGGGCCGACTTTCTCTGTAAATATCAAACTCCTCATAGACTTATAGACCTATGTACACTAACAAACGCATCAGTCTGTTAACCTATAAGTCTTCAATACACCAAAATCACTAAGGGGCACTAGATGCACTTCCAATCTCCCCCTTTTTGGTGATTGATGAAAATATAGGTTAATTTTCAACGGGGATAAACATATGAAGTGTAAATACTAATGTTGAGGAATTTGATTGCAAGATATAGAAGAACTCCCCCTGAAGATGTGCATAGTGAGGAATTTTCTTTTGAAGCAATGCACACTTGAAGAGTATAATCATGGAGATCTCCCCCTATATCTTGTAATTCATACACGCATTTAACATATAATATGAGGAATTTGAAATGCATGCTGAAATATGGTGACTGATGTAATTCAGCATGTGTGCATTAACATTAATGAAGAATAAGCATGCAGAAGAACACAGTAAAAGTATCAGGCCACCATATAGTTTAAGATTACAACTCGATCCAGCAAAGTCATCAGAAGAACGAGAGTTGTAACTTAGCAAAAAAAACACCCATATAAGATAGACCCGCTTGAAGACTAACTCAAGTTTCTCCCCCTTTGTCATCGAATGACCAAAAGGGTTAAAAAATGAGGACTAACACCCCTGAAGAATATCATGATGATGGAGGAGCGCCAGCGTTGTTGGGGTCTTGTGTCATTGTAGGGCCTGCCGCAGTGTCGTCCAAGTCTTCATACTCGTCCGTGTCGCGTGATGAAGAATATGAACTGGCGACCAATGGAGGGACCTTGACCCTCTTGTATTTCTTCGGTGGAGGAGCAGACCAGTCAGAATCATCCTTGAAGCCCATTTGCTTTAGATCTTCTTCATCATAGAGATGTGACAGTATAGCCCAGGTGCGATCGAAGACTTCATGGAGGTAGTAATGGTTTTTCTTCACTGCATTATGTGTAGAAGTCATGTTGTGAAGAATAGAACCAAACTGACGCTTAACCCATTTCTGGTTTCGATCCATCTTCTGGTGAAGACTAAGAAGCAGCTCTCGGTCAGTCATCACACGAGGAGCAGTGGCTTGAGGATTTGACATGGGAGCATTGGCAGCAGAATCATGAGTGGCAGAGTCATCATTGGTGGAATAAGACGCAACTTTGCAAAACTGACCATCCAATGGACGAATGCCTTCATCAACAATAGCAGTGGCCTTGCCCTTTTCATCAGCTGAGGAAAATGTCCGCTTGAGGACTTCAATAGGGGGCAGGTAGCTGCCATGGTTGAGAGTGTCAGCCTTGTAGTTGAGCGAAGACCTTGTTCTGATGAATCTCATAATCCAAGGAGCATAAGGCTTCAGCTCAAACGGAGATTGTGGAACATTTGCCAGAGTCCTCATGAAGAAATCATGATGATTGACAGGGATGCCATGCATGATGTTAAATAGCAGATTCTTCATGATGCCAACAATGTCCTCATCAGATGAGTCGTGGCCTTTGATAGGACTCAAAGTCTTCATCAGAATGCGATAGACTGTTCTTGGTACATACAGCAAATCCTTCACGAGGAATTCAGTCCTTGGGGCTTGACCAGGCTTCAAAGGCTTCATTAGCACTTCCATGTAATGAGTAGTGAGTTCAGGTTCTTGGTACAGACAATGAGCACCTTCAGGTGGAGGACTGATTGGCAGTGCATGAAGTAATTCAGAGGACGGTGCCTTATAGTGAGTGTTATTGGTCATCCAGTCCAACACCCAAGTGTTGATATCATCAGCATCACCTATGATGTGCAGCGTTGCGTAGAACTGAAGATTAAGCTCTTCATTCCAATCAACTATGTCAGTACAAAAGTTGAGCACTCCTGCATCGTGAATCACTCTGAGGACTGTTGAGAAGCAAGGCATGGATTCCATATCCACGTGAGGAATATGCTGGTGGTCGAAGACTTTATCTTTGTTAAAAAGCAGTGAAGAATAGAAGTTGGCCTGGCTGGCTGTCCAGAAGCGCTTCCTTCTAAGACGAGCAGAGTGATATGGGTTGTATTTAGTGAAGAACACATGCTCACCAAAGAAATCGTCAGCCTTGAATTTCTGCTTCTTTGAGAAGCGATCCTTTGGCTTGGGGTGAGGAGTATCGGTCAATTGCATCACCACCTCAGGAATCGCAATCTCAGGTTCCTCAGACTGAGGAATTTCAGGATCTTCTTCAGTTGTAGCATGGGTCTTCAATTCTTCATTTACAATTTCTTCAGCACTAGTGGCTGGAATATCTTCATGGACAGATGCGGTTGCATGAGGTTCTTCAGATCCCATTTTGTACTTCTGTAGCAGCAGGGGATTGAGGAATTGCTTGAAGTGGAGTAAACATTGGAGAGTTAGGGTGATGACTTTCCCAAAAGTCGTCATTCATCACGGGAGTGGTACAACCAATGTCCACATATTCATCTGCCAGCCTCTTCAGCAGTAAACTGAGGCATAGGCAAGGAGACAACTGGTGTTGAAGGGATTGGATCCACTTCAATTTCTTCATCCCACTGCTTTGACGAAGCAACAGAAGGAATGTTTTCATCGGATTCACTTGGAATCACATAATCTTCATCAAAAGGAACAAGGTCCTTTGATGGCATGGACGAGACAGGAACGACATCAATTGGGTTGTCAATTGAGCTTGTCAAAGGCTTCATCTTCTTCGGAGCTGAAGAATCTGATGAAGTTGATGCCTTCCTTTTCTTCACAGCTGCACGCTCTACAGCCTTGGTCTTCCTTGCATCTGATGCAGATGGAAGGATCCAAGGACGTGTAGGCGCAGGAGGAGCAGAAGAATTTGGTCCATTTTCTTCAGGCACAACTGATGCAGTTGCCCTGACTTCTTCATTTTCTTCAGGCGCACCACTAGTGGATGCCTTGGCAATTTCATCAGCGGCTGGAATGCAGTCATCAGCCCTGGTACTTTCATTTTCTTCAACAGCCTAATTTTCATCAGTGGTGCTGGCATGATCTTCAGTAGGCTAAGCAGATGCGTCAGCAGGAGTGACTTCAATGTGCACAGGAGCAGCAACACGTGAAGTGAATTTATTCGTCAGGTTGACGAATCGGACCTTGGCACCCTTCCAGTCAGCCTTGTAGGCTTCAAATTCTTTGCTGAGCTTCTTGATTTCAGCTTGTAGAGCGAGAAGCTGCTCAGGAGAAAGATTGAGGACGTTGTCCTTTAGGTAGCGCTGCTTTTTGTATTGCGCTTTCTTCAATGATCTTGCTTGGTCATACTTCCACTTTTCTTCTCCAATGAAAGCAGTCAAGACATGACTTTGACCAGGAGTGAGGTTCATCTCCGGCAAAGGCGTGTTTGGGTCCTTGTGCCATAGATCAATGAAGTCTAGGATCAACTTTGGATCCAGTAGCATTGGCACATCTGCCTTTGGCTCTAGCGGCCCTGGCCTGCCTGTCTCTGATGATTTCGACAAGTTCTTCATCATCAGCCTCATCATCATTAGATGGCACTTGAAAGGCGACCTGCTTCTTGTGAGGACTAGGTCGAGGGCCTCGTCCAGCAGTAGCCTTTTTCTTCAACAGAGAGGGGCCAGTTGAAGAAATTGGTGCAATAGAGGGACTTGCAGATGGTCCTGAAGCAATTGAGAAGCCTGTAGTCCTTTGACACGTGGCAAGATGCACAGGTGCAGAGGATTTGGTTGGAGGAGCTGAGGACATTGACGGAGGAGCTGAAGACTTTGTAGGAGGAGCAGGTTGAGGAATTGGCCGTGAGGGCATGGAAGAATCTGGCCGTGAGGGCATTGCTGAGGAGCTGGACCGTGATGGCATTGAGGTTGAAGCACTTGGCTTGAAAGCAGGCTTCTTAGGCATGGCCTTCCTTGGCTTGCTTGCAGATGCCTCAGCGGCAGAAGCAGCAGCAGCAGAGTCTTCATTAAATTTCCTCACGGCTTCTCTTGCCTGTTTGGACAGTTTGGCCTGGCGCTTTGCCCATTCATCAGGATAATCCTCACCGCGCTTGAGGCTGGTGGGATCTGCCAATTAGCCAGGTGCCAATGCAGGTCTTGGGCATGGCGGGTTGAGTGCAAATTTCTTCATATACTTGGGAGTAACATATATGTACTCCCTCCATTCCCGTGCCCATCTCCTCTCTATCCTTTGTATGCGCACCTTGCGCTGATTTTTATCCTCCTTGCCAAATTTGGCCTCATCAGGAGTGCAATAATCCTTGTATATGTCATCGGGGATTTCGAAAGCAGTATTGACCTCAGGCCTTTTTCCACCCTTCTGTGGCTTCTTATCATCAACCATTTTCTTCAGCCGAGGAATGTGAACAACTGAAGTTTCTGAAGAGGTGTGCAACTTTTCTTCAAGGAACGCTGCAAATGAGTTAAGTTGATGAGAACCTAGTGATTCAGCAACGGACATGTGTACCTGTGAACAGAGTATAGTTGCGAGGAATTTGGAGAGGTCATACGCATTCTCAGAAGGTTTTTCAAAAAGAACAAGTTTGAGGAATTTGACCTGATGAGTCTTGAAGAATTTCACTAAGCGTTCTTTGTCTTAGGTTCCAGAGTTGGATAGATCGAAAATCCACACAATTGAGGAATCTTGAAGAAAAATTATTGCTTAGAGAAATGAATCAAGAGCCGATGACATGTGGGGTGTTTAGTGTGTGAAGATTTGAAGAATAAACACCTTTGAAGATTTTCAAGAAAACATTTGAATCAAAGAGGGCAGTAAAAGTAACTTTTAATTACCCCTTGATGAAGAACACGACGAACTGGGAAGTGTAGATGTGAAGTTCGTTAGTTCAGATCTTCCACGCCCAAACTCGGTAGAGGAAGACAGCTACGGCGGCGGCGGAGTGAAGAAATTCGCAACCGGCGCGAGTACGACAACGACGAGGTCGAGACAGTGAAGCTCTTCCTCACCGGCGACGATGAAGTAGCGGCAGCGCTAGGGTTTGAGAAGCTCGAGCGGGAGTGAGAACGAGCGAAGTAAAAATGAAGTGAGGAAGAGGCTGGGGTATTTATAGTGGGAGTGAAAAACTGTACGTCCGAAGAATTCGGACGAACGTGCCCCTGGCCCTTCTCATTTGCGTGACATGTGTCACCCACGTACTGTGAGGTGGCGATCATGAGATCGTGGGTGAATAGATAAGTACTATCATGGAATGCGGAACAGTTTGAGCGAAAAAACTAAAAATTTAGATAAGATAAGTTAAAAGTTCCGTTCACAATTTCTTCAGCTGACAAGGACACAGTGAAGATTTTGAACGAGTTTCAAACAGAACGCACATGAAGAATTTGTGAAAAGATTGGGTTGAGTTTATCATAAAGGGGGAAGGGTCCGATCACATTCACTTAGCAGAAGAAATCAACTTGAAGAATTAGCAATAAGTGAATGCTGTAGAGGACATAAACTCATATATATGCAAAGTTGAAGAATTTGAAAAACTGAGGAATTTCAAAAACTGAGGAAAAACTCAAATTGAAGATTTTCAACTTTTGGTGGTGGCATAACCCACCGTATAAGAAAGCTAACTTCAGACACCGCGTACAATTATCGTAGGGCTTTGAGAGTCAATTTCTTTGTTAATTTCTTCACACTTAGAGGGTTAGTATTCATTGATTGAAGAAAAACGTTACTTTGTGTGTTGCGCATCTAAGTCATCAATTTTGCATAAGTGTTAGGATGAGTGTCCTTTTCAAAGAACATATGAAGATTCTAGGATATTTAGCTCACACCTCAACTTGCTAAATCTCTTCTCATCCAAGGGCTTAGTGAAGATATCGGCTAGCTGTTCTTCAGTTCGAACATGCTCAATGGAGATGTCGCCCTTCAACACATGATCACGAAGAAAATGATGACGAATCTGGATGTGCTTGGTCTTTGAATGCTGAACTGGGTTATGAGTAATCTTGATAGCGCTCTCATTGTCGTAGTAGAGAGGCACATTCTTCATGTTGAAGCCATAGTCCTTGAGTGTTTGCTTCATCCATAGTAATTGAGCACAGCACGATCCAGCAGCAATGTACTCAGCTTCCGCAGTGGAGAGTGATACGCAGTTCTATTTCTTCGAGGACCAACAGAACAAAGATCGTCCGAGGAAGTGACATGTGCCTGACGTTGACTTGCGGTCCACTCGGTCACCAGCATAGTCAGAGTATGAATATCCAACGAGATCAAAAACCGAGCCCTTGGGGTACCATAATCCAAGTGTTGGTGTGTGAGCTAGATATCGAAGAAAATGCTTCACAGCCTTATGGTGTGATTCCTTCGGTGTAGCTTGAAATCGGGCGCACATGCAAACATTAAGCATAATATCTGGCCTAGATGCATATAGGTACAATAAAGAACCAATCATGGAGCGGTATACCTTTTGTCGTAGTCGATACCATTTTCATCAGTGCATAGATGGCCACTTGTGGGCATAGGAATTTTGACCCCTTTGCAGTATTGCATGCCGAATTTCCTCAATACATCCTTGAGGTATTTCTCCTGAGATATGAATATGCCATTGCGCTGTTGACGAATTTGAAGACCTAAAAAGAATTTCAATTCTCCCATCATAGAAATTTGATATTCTTCACTCATCATATAGGCAAATTCATCACTATAACGTTGGTCAGTACAACCAAAGATAATATCATCAACATATATTTGGCACACAAACAATTCATCATCATAAGATTTAGTGAAAAGAGTTGGGTCGAGTGAACCGGGTTTGAAGCCTTTCTTCATGAGGAATTCCTTAAAGTATCATACCATGCCCGAGGGGCCTGCTTGAGGCCATACAGGGCCTTGTTGAGTCTAAAGACTTTTTCATGATGCTTTGGATCTTCAAAACCTGGGGGTTGAGCAACATATACTTCTTCCTCAAGCCATTGAGGAATGCACTTTTCACATCCATTTGATATAAAGTGATATTATGATGGTTAGCATAAGCAAGTAATATGCGAATAGTCTCAACTCTAGTAACAGGTGCAAAAGTTTCATCGAAATCAATTCCTTCAACCTGTGTGTAGCCTTGAGCTACAAGCTGTGCCTTATTCGTCACCACAAGGCCGTTTTCATCTTGCTTGTTGCGGTAGATCCACTTTGTGCCAATGATGTTGTGCTTGCGAGGATCTGGACGATTGACCAGTTCCCAGACGTTGTTGAGCTCGAACTGATGTAATTCTTCTTGCATAGCTTGAATCCAATCAGGCTCTAGAAATGGTTCATCTACCTTAGTGGGCTCTGTGATAGAGACAAAAGCAAAGTGCCCACAAAAGTTAGACAAATGAGAAGCTTTTGAGCGTGTGAGAGGACCCGGTGCTTCAATGTCATCAATGATTCTCTCAATTTGCACTTCGTTTGCAACACGAGGATGAGCAGGTTGTCGTCGAGGAATTTGATCCGCATTTTCTTTAGGACCATTTTCCTCAGCACCATTTTCTTCAGGTGCTCCAGCTCGACGTTGTTCACGTTCTGGAATGAATTCTTCAGCAGATTCTTCGGTAGGAATAATATTCTCTGTAGCCTTGAACTTGATAGATTCCTCAGGTGCTGGTTCATCTATCACAGAAGGTAGGTGCTCTCTATGTGAGCCATTAGTTTCATCGAACCGCACATCTACAGTTTCAACAACTTTGTGAAGAACTCTATTGAAGACTCTGTAGGTGTGCGAGTCCTTTCCATAACCAAGCATAAAACCCGCATGTGCTTTCGGTGAGAATTTGGAAGTGTGATGAGGATCTCTAATCCAACATTTAGCACCGAAGACTTTGAAATAACTCACATTGGGCTTTTTGTGAGTGAGGAGTTCATAAGCAGTCTTCTTGAAGAATTTGTGAAGATATACTCTGTTGGTGATGTGGCACGCAGTATCAATTGCATCAATCCAGAAACGACGAGGCGTTTTGTATTCATCAAGCGTAGTGCAAGCCATATCAGCAAGAGTTCTATTCTTGCGCTCCACGACGCAATTCTACTGAGGAGTATAAGGAGAAAATAACTCATGAGTAATACCAAGTTCTTCAAGATAGCCATCAAGACCAGAATTCTTGAACTCAGTCCCATTGTCAGTTCTGATGTGCTTGGTCTGCACACCAAAGTTGGTTGAAGCCCTCGAGGAAAACCGTTTGAAGACTTCCTGCACTTCATGTTTGTAAGTGACAATGTGTACCCATGTGTAACGAGAATAATCATCAACAATAACAAAGCCATATTGAGTAGCATCATTTGGAATTGCAGAATAATGATTAGGACCAAAGAGATTCATGTGAAGCAATTCAAATGGTCGACTGGTAGTCATGATAGCCTTTGCTGGATGCTTGGCCTTTGTGATCTTTCCAGCTTCACAGGCTCCGCATAAGTGATTCTTGAGGAATTAGACATTCTCAATGCTGTCGGATTTCGGGTTCCGGCAGACCCTTGAGGTTCGAACTCTGGGGTGCGCACGAAGATCTCTCCTCTACCAACTCACGTCCCAAAGCCTCGCAAAGAATCTAGGCTAGAAAGATGAGCACACAAGGGACACGAGGTTTATACTGGTTCAGGCCACCATTGTGGTGTAATACCCTACTCCAGTGTGTGGTGTGGTGGATTGCCATAGGGGCTGATGATGAATAGTACAAAGGAAGAACAGCCTCGCGAGGGATGTTCTTGTGGTGGTGTTGTCCCTTTCAAGGGGTCGATTCGAGATGCCTCTATATTGTGGTGGCTAGCCCTATATATATAGAGAGAGGCCCTGGTCCTCTTCCCAAATATTGAGCGGGAAGGGCGCCAACAATTGGCCATTTTGAAGGGGAACATCTAGTACACTTATCCTGACTAAAGTTGGTCTTCGACTGCCAAGGACTCTGATGATGATGTTGTCTTGGGCTCCATGGTGACCTCCATCCTGTCGCTCTGCTGGTCTTGGTCTTGTTGCACCGAAACAGTAGCCTTTGCCTGATGCCTTGGCCTGTGCTTGCTCCCTATGCAGCAAAGAGGAAACAAGGACACTGCACAGGCTGGTGCCCGCCTGGCGCCTGCCTGGCCTCGATCGTCATGGCTTGCGCCATGGGCACCTCGCGAGGTACCCATGCCTTGATCTCTCCGCCTCCTCGCGAGCCTGCCTAACGAGGCTGCTCCCGAGGAAGCTTCTTGTCGTCCGCCCCGCGAGGCTTGGCCCCTCGCGAGGGTCTTGAGCTTGAGCTGATGAAGGTGGGCCGCACTGGGCCACTACTTGAGCCACGCCGCAGGCTGCAGGCAGGCAAGTCTGGGTACCCCCGTTCCCAAAACGCCGACAGTAGCCCCCGGGCCCAAGGCGCGCTCGGACTTGGGTTAACAGAGAAGCGAAGGGGCAAGTGCGAAGCGCCGCGGGCCCCAATAGCCTGCGGCTTTGCGTGCCGCGTGGCGGTTGATTGGACGTGGGCGCCTCCGTTTCCCCACTCCCCTCATTACGCGCCCGGCTAGGCGGACCCGTGGTTGCACACAGTTATTCCCCTTTCGCCGTTCGCGCGCTCCCTATCCTTCCTTCTTCCTCAAGCTATAGACTCTATCTCCAATGCAACTTGAGCTCTCCCCCCCTTCCCGTCGCCATGGCGCCAACGAATAAGGAAAGGGGGAAGAAGCCCGCGCCTTCGCCTCGCTCGCCTCCGGCAGCGTCTCCCGTCGTCGATCGGTCAATCATACTCAATCCTGAAGCCTTGGACAAGGTCCGCTCTGCTCTTGCCTCCATCTTCAACGAGTGCGGGAGGACAATGATTTGGCCTGCATCTCACGCCTCCTTTGATTGGGTCATCATGGAGGTCCAATTCTTCGCCGATGCACTGTGGGCGGGTCTGGTTCCCCCCTTTTCTACTTTCTTCAATGCGGTGCTCTCCCATTATCAGATCCACATGATGCACTTGGGTCCTGAGTCCATTACTCTCCTCGCTGTTTTCGCCTTTGTTTGCGAGGCCATGGCAGGCATTCCTCCTTCTGTTGCCGTCTTGCGCCACTTCTTCTCTTTGCGCCTGAGTGACCCCACTCAATGCTCAGGGTGCGTGAGCTTTCTCGCCGTGCCAGAGACGGCTGCTTCGAGGATCGATTTCGGCCTTCCTCCTCCTGCGGCCAGGTTCCGAGAGCGGTGGCTGTATGTGGATGTCGGGGTGCCCAGCCCCCTGCTCTCGCACCCGACCTCGCCCGCTGTTCCCAACTCAGGCTGGGATCATGAGATGCTCACGAGCCCCCGGCTCGCCTTCGTCTGGCGTCGCTTCGAGAGTTTGAGGGCGCTCGATGTGCGGCGCCCAAGGTGGTGAAGGAGTTACTTCAATGTTGCATTGCTCCTCTCCAACGCCACTCCCGTCGGATGTGGGCCTTTGCGGGGTGTGGAGACCGCATGAGGCTCTAGGAGGAGGATCTGGCGCCCGAAGCACTGAGGACGATGCTGAGGGCCTTGACTGGCAACCCTTCCCCAGGCAGCCTTCATCACGATGCTGCCCTCTTGTATCTTTGCTCGGGCAGGGCCGATTTTGTGAGGAGGATGCCTAGCTTTGACGAATGGGGGCTGCGCCCGGTCGGCCTCACGGGGCCCCGCGAGAACCCAGTTGCTGTGGTCGCTCTTCCGGTTGCCCACGGCGGTCCTGCCTCCGGTGATGGAACAGGAAGACGAGAACCGCCAGGGGCTGAGGAGGCCGATGTTGAGATGCCGATGCCGTGCGGGGATCCCGAGGCGTCATCTTCTGAGGTGCATCCTGGAGTGGTGGCAGATGGGGAGTCGCGGCCTGTGGCTCCTGAGGCCAGGGCTCCCGAGGCCCCGGCTGACCTTCATGAGGCGGCGCCTAGCAGCGTCCCCCAGTCTTGCTCCCTTGGCGCTGGTCACCATGACGCCTCCTCCATGCCGCAGGCCGACCCTTGCATCAAGAGCTTAGGCCGGTTCCGCGTAGACTTCGAGGCCCTCTGCAAGAGGAAGGAGGCGTCGGGTGGCAATGATCGCCCTTGCCGCTCGTTGAAGTATAGGAAGTACTTCGCCATCGACGAGTAAGTCCTCTTCTCTCTCAGTTTCTTATTTTACTGTTGCTTCAGCTGATTATGGCCTTTCAGGGCCCTTCCTGCCGAGTTCGTGTAGACGGCCGAGGAGCCATCCCCCCAAGCTTCATATTCACCGCCGATCTTGAGCGCCCGAGCTTTAGCACCACCCTCGCTGCGGGGCCGGTTGGAGGAGTGGGCCGCCCCGCGGGGTATCTTGAGTCTGCGCGCTTGCTGCCCTTCCTTCACGAGCTCTCCTAGGGTACAACCAGCTTTCCCCATGCTCCTCCCCTGATCGTGGATGGCGACTTGCAGAGGTCGATCTTGAGTTCCTCCTCAGGGGACGGATTGGCGCCAGGCTGGATCCCTTGCGGGGCCCGTCCGGCGATCGCGGGGGCACTAGCCCCCAGGCCCCTGCCGAGAGGGGGCGTGCCGCCTCAGGGCCCTCCGCATGCGCCAGTGGTGGAGGACGACGTGGAAGACGTGCTCAGGCACGCTCGGGAGCACAGCGCCCTTTGTCGAGAGTTTCTTCAAAAGGCGGCGGATGCGGTGAGTCAGCTCTGCGTGGAGCTTGCTGACGAGGATGCACGCCATGAGGCTGAAGGCCTGCGCCTTGCTGATGAGAGGCACAAGCTGAAGGTGGCCGCCAGCCTTGCGCGTCACCAGCGTGACCTTGAAAATGCAAAGGCCGAAGCGTCGCTGGTGGCCTCGAGGGAGGCCTGCTCCCAAGCCGTCGAGGAGGCCCAGGAAGCAGACCGACGGTGCAAGGCTGCAGAGGAGAGCGCGTGGGAGCTCCAAGCCTGGAGCAACTCCCTGGAGCAGCAAGTGGAGCTGCGCCAGACTGCCCTTGTGTTGCTGAAGGGGGCACCCATCGACGAGGCGGAGCTCCTGAGGCGCGAGGAGGTACTGGGGCTGGAGGCTGCCAAGCACAACCTCGACCTTGAGCGGTTGGAGACGAGGGAGCGTCTAGTGACCCAGGCGGAGGATGATGTCGGCGCGCGGGAGGCCCGAGTCCAAGAAGAGATCAGCCACCGCGTGGCGGAAGCTCACTTGAATCTTAAGCGCGAGTACGAAGGGAGGTTGGAGCTGGTCTGGGCCGAAGCTAACGGCAGGACCGCTGCCCTCAGGGCCAAGCTGGCTGAAGTGACGCGGCGTGCATATTCCTCCATAGCCGCCCTTGGCGCAGTGCAGGCGGAGCTGGCCTCTTCCCGCACCGAGCTGCTTCCCCTCCAACAGAGGGTTGATGACGCCGAGGCTGTTGCCCGGCGGAACGAGGAGGAGATCCGTCAGAGGCAGACTCTAGAGCATGTGCATGGCCCCATGCTCCGAACGCTCAGGGAAAGGGCCAACGCGGCCCTGGGCAACATCTGCGAGGTGGCTGTTGCGGAACCTCGCGTAATCAACTACGCTGGCAACCTCCGGCTCTTCATGGATGTGGTGACGCAGCTGGAGACCCGCTCTGACAGGGCCCGCTGGCTTGTTGAGGAGAGGAGCCGAGCCCTGCTTGGGCGTGCCTTCTCCCGTGTTTTCAGCCATCTTCAGGACAGAGATCCCCACTTTGATTTCGACGCCGCCATCGCACCGGTACCCGTAGCCATCCGGGGCGATCTGGCGCAGTGGGTGGAGGACAACGTGGACGCCCTCGTTAGGGCCTTCGCCTCTGATGACGAGGCGTGATCGTGGCTGCTGATGAAGGCGGCGTTGTGAATGAGCATGGCGGTGATGACGACGATGGTGATGGCGGTGACGATGCCAGTGATGCCAGCGACGCTTCCAGAGGCGCCCCATAGGACGCGGTGAGCAACATGTCTGACTGATTATATGCCGCCTCAGCTGCTTACCCTGCACGGAAAAGTTCGAGCGTGGCCCTGAAGGTTGTGAGAGCATTTTGGGAGGGGGAACCCCTCGTGTAAAGGTTGTAACTGGTACGCTTGTAGACATAACGTCGTATGTGTGCCCACACTGGGTTGTCGACTGCGCGATGGGTCAATCGACCTGATTTACCTTTGACCCTGGCTGGCTTTGAGCGAACTTGTGGGGGCCGCAGTTTCTTGATTGTCTCCTGGGTGAACCCATTGATCTCGCGACGAGAGCCTCCTGGGAGAATTCAGCGACAGCGGTCCGGAGTGTTGGCGTGCTTGGCCCGGCCCGACTCGCGAGGGGGAGGCAACTGACGCTAGCCTTGGACGCAAAGCCGAAATCAGAACGCGAGAAATTGCTCGAACGAGACTAAACACCCCTTCCCCAAACACATGCAAGTCTCAAGCTCAAATCCAACTTAAACTCAAATCAAAGAAGCTTGACAACAGAGAAAAAGGCAAAAGGCAAAGGCCGTGTCCGACACCTAGTCTAGTCTCCGACGTCTTCTCACCAGTGCGGAGCTAAGTGCTACGACTGGGCGTGGGCGGGAGCCCCCGAGGCCCGAGGGTGGCTCTTCGGAGACTCCGGGGCGTGTACAACCCCAAATCATTATTATGTGAGAGTGTCATGGGCGGCGAGCTTCACAGGCACTAGGCCTTCTTCACAGGTACCGGCCTTGCATCATATCGCCAGACGAGGGCCCCACTTTGCGCCACACTCTACCACCATCGACGGCGACCGGAAACCAAGGACGACACCAATGGGATAGAGCAGTCGCCAGCGGTTCCCCCGACGACCATGGGTCCTCTGTCGGGGGAAGGCCCTGAGGCACCTCCCCGGCAGAGGGCCTACCGCCTAGAAACGCCTTGCTCCGAGCACCGCGGGGGCGAGCCAGGATCTCAGCCTCTCTCCTGCAGCCCCCGGTGCCCTCGTCCTGAGGGGTAGGAGGCTGCAGCATTGGGGCAGCCATCTGTTGTAGCGACCTGTACCTCCTGTGACCCATGGTTAGCATAAGCTTGCTCCTGAGGAATTAGTGGTACCCGATAGTTTCTGCCGCCAGCGCAGTTGTCGAGGCTCTCTTGGGGTTCCTGAAAGAGCTCAGCTTCTGGCATCTCTTCCCCCCAGCCTGGCCCGAGGAACGAGCCATGGTCTTCTTCCAGTGCGCACTCTTGATCCACCATGTGGGGCACATAGGCTTCAGGGGCCACCGCCCCGAGGGCCTCGCCGTAGTGCCTCACGCGCCACGCGGTCCGGCTTGAAGCGCCATCTTGGGGGTGGTACCATGATGGCTCGCCTAGGCCCTAGGCTGCGGCGTGCGCTCCCTCACCGGCCGGAGGTGGAGCCGGCACGGCCTGTCGCCCGGCGCTGACGGCCAAGTTGGCGTTGAGGAGGCCTTGGAATCCGCCTGGAGCTGCACGGGCACGTATGGGGCCACCATACGGCCCGCCCTGGATCTGGGGTGGCAGCTGGATGCAGAAGGGAGGTGCTCCCGAGGCGGCGGCATCCAGGAGCTCGGCCACACACTCCAATAGCACATCGTGGCCGCCCTCCTGCAGCCTGCACCATAACAGCTCTCGGGCCACCGTGAGCGCGGCCCTTGAGTTCGCCTGCTCCCGTTGGGTGTGCGACAATGTGGCCGCGGCGTGGCTTGAGGCCCTTGCTGCTAATCGCACCTGCCGTGGTGTGAGGGAAGGCGGCGCTTGGCCGCGTCGCCCGTGCTCCACAGCGCCCTGCGGAGCGCGAGCTGCCTGGGGCACGAGGTTTAGGTCGCCTTGGACAGGCGGCGCGGCGTGGGCAGGCCACACCGTCCAGGGGTCGGCGTTGGTCGTCGGGTCGCTCGACATGGAGACGACGAAGCGATGGAGCGCGAGGTGGTGGAAGAAGGGATTCCAGCACACCCCTACCTGGCGCGCCAAATGTCGTATTTCGGGTTCCGGCAGACCCTTGAGGTTTGAACTCTGGGGTGCGCGCGAAGATCTCTCCTCTACCAACTCACGTCCCAAAGCCTCGCAAAGAATCTAGGCTAGAAAGATGAACACACAAGGGACACGGGGTTTATACTGGTTCAGTCCACCATTGTGGTGTAATACCCTACTCCAGTGTGTAGTGTGGTGGATTGCCTCAGGGGCTGATGATGAACAATACACAGGAAGACCAGCCTCGTGAGGGATGTTCTTGTGGTGGTGTTGTCCCTTTGGAGGTGTCGATTTGAGATGCCTCTATACTGTGGTGGCTAGCCCTATATATAGAGAGAGGCCCTGGTCCTCTTCCCAAATATTGAGCGGGAAGGGCGCCAACAATTAGCCATTTTGAAGGGGAACATCTAGTACACTTATCCTGACTAAAGTTGGTCTTCGACTGCCAAAGCCTCTAACAATGACGCTGTCTTGGGCTCCATGGTGACCTCCATCCTACCGCTCTGCTGGTCTTGGTCTTGTTGCACCGAAACGGTAGCCTTTGCCTGATGCCTTGGCACGTGCTTGCTCCCTATGCACCAAAGAGGAAACAACGACACTGCGCAGGCCGGCGCCCGCCTGGCCTCGATCGTCATGGCTTGCATCACGTGCACCTCGCGAGGTACCCTTGCCTTGATCTCATCACCTCCTCGCGAGCCTGCCTGATGAGTCTGCTCCGAGGAAGCTTCCTGTCATCCGCCCCACGAGGCTTGGCCCCTCGCGAGGGTCTTGAGCTTGAGCTAATGAAGGTGGGCTGCACTGGGCCACTGCTTGAGCCATGCCGCAGGCCGCAGGCAGGCAAGTCTGGGGACCCCCATTCCCAGAACGCCGACAAATGCCAATGACATGCTTCTTCTTCGCAAGCGTGTGCATATTCCTCATGCCAGCATGACCAAGTCGTCGATGCCATAGCCAGCCTTCTGAAGCTTTTGCAAGTAGGCATACGGCCGGTTGTGGTCCTGTAGAGAAATCAACAATGTACAAGTCTCCTCTCCTAAAGCCTTCGAAGACTTTGGAATTGTCAGCTTCCAAGATCACAACACAATGATATTTTCCAAAGACAACAACCATATCGAGATCACAAAGCATTGAGACAGACATGAGGTTGTATCCCAAGGATTCGACAAGCATGACTTTGTCCATGTGTCTATCCTTTGAGATCGCAACCTTACCTAGACCCAATACCTGACTTTTTCCTTTGTCAGCGAAGATGATATGCTTCAGATGCGATGGTGATAAGGGAGCATCCATCATTAGATTGTTGTCACCAGTCATGTGATTCGTACATCCACTATCGAGGACCCACTCATTGGCTTTGGGTTGATTATCCTGCAGATGAATTAGTGCAACTTACGAACTCATATACTTCATTAGTGAAGAATATGACATCAATATCATCAGATCAATTTCATCAAGCATCAAAACAGATAAAATAGTATGAGGACGTGAGAAATGAAAGTTCATTTCTTCATGATTAGCCTGCATCCTTTCAGGCAATGTTCAGGTCTCCATCTAATTCTTTAGACGATTTTGAGCACGTCTGGAGACCTGACCCTTCATAAGAGATTAGTTCCTTTTCTTCACCACCCACATCTGAAGGGGTAGCAAAGAGTCCATCACTCTACGAGCACCATATGAGAATGGTGGCATAGAAGTCAGTCCATTTCATTTCACATAGGAGGAGTTAGGATAAGCATATGAATAGGTAGAGAAATTCTTCGAGGACTTATGAACACAATGGTTAGAAGAATAATGCTGATATTCATAGCCTTTAGCTCTTCCCTGCGAAACAAAAGGGTTAGTACAATGATGATCATATGAGGACTTTGATCCTTTTAAGGTTTGATCCATATGAAGACTTGGATCCATATGAAGAATTTGATCTGGGGTTCCTATTCTTCATAGGTGGTGTCATGAGGACATTCACCTAAAGACTCTCAAGGAAACTTTTGAGAACCGAGATTTTCTTCATAGGGTAACCGTTCCTGCAGTTAGTGCCAACATATCTAGCAAATACTTCACCATTCTGATTTTTGAACAGTTTATAGTTGGAGTCAAATGACTCATCAGAAGAGTGAGGAGATTCACATGTAAAGCCAGATAAATTGGATGGATCAACTGGAGGTCCCTTTGCAGCAACCCATGAGGTTTTGGGGTACTACTCAGGCTTCCAATATGTTCCATCAGCATTGAGTTTCCTCTCAAAGGCAATACCCTCTTTCCTAGGGTTCCTGTTGAGGATCTGCTTTTTAAGCACATCACAAAGAATCTGATGCCCTTTGAGGCTTTTGTACATGCCTGTCATGTACAATTCCTTCAACCCTGCATCATCAGTGATACTGGTAATGTCCTCAGATGAGGAATTAGTGATAGCAGAGACAAATGAAGAATTTGTAGCATTAGAAGCATTTGAACATTCAGGTGAAGAATTAGCAGATTCACGTTCAATGCACTTCAAACATGAAGGAACAAATTCTTCCTGAGTAGCGATGATTTGTTGAGCAAGCAATGAATCGCACTCCTTCTGAAGATCTTCATAACATATTCTTAGCTTCTCAAAATCTTGCTTTCTTTGAAGAAATTCATAAGAAAGCTTCTCGTGATCAGATAAGAGAGTGTTATGATGACCTTGAAGGTTATCAAACTTGGACTGAAGTCTTTGAAGATTTTCAGTCAAGTCTTTAGTGCGATCCATTTCTTCACCCAACATATCATCACTTTTGTCTAGCATGTTTTGAACCTTTTCAATAGCCTTTTGTTGTTTTACAACAATCTTAGCAAGTTTAGAGTAGTTGGGCTTGAGGTTTTCATCAGATTCATCCTCACTAGATTCAGAGGAGGGGTATTTAGTTACCTTGGCACCCTTCACCATGAAGCAATAGGTGGGAGCATAGTCATCATTGCCTTCATCAACATTGTTGGTGATGCCATTTTCTTCAGAGTTGAAGATAGACTTGCTGACGAATGCAGTAGCAAGAGCTAGGCTTGCCACACCAGACTCGGACTCCTCGGATGCCTCCTCTTCCTCATGATCCTCAGATTCAGCCTCAGAGTCCATTTCCTTGCCAATGAATGTCCGAGCCTTCTTGGAGCTGCTCTTCTTGTGAGATGAAGATTTTGAGGATTTTGATGATGAGGACTTTGAAGATTTCTTTTTCTTCTTGGCATCATCAGAACTGCCATCCTTGTACTTTTTCTTCTTTAATTCCTTATCCCACTGAGGACAATCTTGAATGTAGTGACCAGGCTTCTTGCATTTGTGGCATAGCCTCTTCTTGTAGTCACTGGATGAGGAATCATTACTCCTTGAGGATTTTCCAAAGCGACCACGTCTTGAGAACTTCTGAAATTTCTTCACGAGCAGTGCTAGTTCCTGGCTCAGTTCATCAGGATCACCAAGGCTGCTGCCAGAGTCTTCATCTTCAGACTCAGAGAAAACCTTGGCCTTCAGAGCACGTGGTTTGCCATAGCTCAAACCATAGAGATCTCTCTTCTCAGCAAGCTGGAACTCATGAGTGTTTCGCCTCTCGAGGATATCAGCAGGATCAAGTGACTTGTAATCAGTACGCTCTTGAATCATCAGTGCCAGAGTATCAAATAAAGAATCAAGCGATCTCAGCAATTTCTTCACCACCTCATGGTCAGTGATGTCAGTGGCACCAAGTGCTTGAAGCTCATTTGAGATGTCAGTGAGGCAATCGAAGGTTTGTTGAAAATTTTCATTGTCGAGTCTTTTGAAGCGGTTGAAGAGATTGCGAAGAATGTCAACACGAGAGTCATGTTGAGTTGAGACTCCTTCATTCACTTTGGACAGCCTATCCCAGATAAGCTTAGCAGTTTCCAAAGCACTCACTCTTCCATACTGCCCTTTGCTCAGATGGCCACATATGATGTTCTTCGCTTGAGAATCGAGTTGCTTGAATCTCTTCACATCAGTAGCGTTCAGGGAAGGTGTGACTGAGGGAACACCATTTTCCACAACATACCAGAGATCGTTATCAATTGCCTCAAGATGCATTCGCATCTTATTCTTCCAGTAGGGGTAGTCCATTAAATCAAAGGTAGGACACCTAGCAGAGACCTTGATCATACCTGCGGTCGACATAACTAAAACTCTAGGCGGTTAAACCAAAATCACACAGAACAAGGGAGTACCTTGCTCTGATACCAATTGAAAATGCGTTATATCGACTAGAGGGGGGTGAATAGGCGATTTTTATGAATTCTTCACTGAGGAATTTGCTGGTGAGGAAATTCCTTAGCAAAGAACTACTTGCAGCGGTATAAGTACTCAGAAGTGAACATAACAGAACGCAAGCACAGTCATCATGATGAAATGAAGACAAGCATAGAGTACAGGAAGTGTAAGCACAAGATAACACAATATGAAGATGAACAGACTGAAGAAATTGAACTGAGGAAATTGAGAAAGTCTTCAGTCAAAGTCTTCAAACAGATATGAACAAGCACACAACAGGTGAAATGAGGAATTGAAAGAGTTGAGGAAATAGAACCAGTAAGCTTGGTGAAGACAAAGATTTGGCAGACCAGTTCCAACTGCTGTCTCGGTTGTACATCTGGTTGGGGCGGCTAGGTATTTAAACCAGAGGACACACAGTCCCGGAAAAACAGTCCTCACCGTATTCTCCTTGAGCTAAGGTCACATAGACCTCGCCCAATAACTCGTGGTAAGTCTTCAAGTGACTTTCGAACCTTCACAAACTCGGTCACTCGGCGATCCACAATTCCTCTTGGATGCTCTATACCTTGACACCTAACCGTCTGGAAGATGCATAGTCTTCAAAGGAAACAATCATTGAATCCACGCAGGATCAATCTCTTCAGTGATGCTCAATCACTTTGGGTTTGAAGGTGTTTGGGTTTGGGTTTGGGGTTTTCCTCACTTGATGAATTTCGCTCAAAGTCCTTGGAGGATGGGTTGCTCTCAAATGAAAAGTGTCAGTTTCTCTCGGAGCAGCCAACCAACTAGTGGTTGTGGGGGCGGCTATTTATAGCCTAGGGAGCAGCCCGACAACAACGGTCGGAATTTTGACTCTCAAATTCCTCAGGGCTATCATGTTCCTCACTATGTAGGCAATCCGCACTGGCGAATTCCTAACTCCTCAGTCAGAACAAATTCCTCAGAGACCAGAAGAACTTCGTCTCTATCACTAAAGAATATGACTGAACTATGTGAGATTTCCAATGGCTTCACTCGAAGGGATTGGTAGGTGTAGGATTTTGAGTTTAGCATCACATGAAAATTTTTCCTTAGTATTTCCTCGACCCCCTTTAACAGTACGGTGTTTCCTCTGAATCAAGAAAGAGAAAATGAAACTACGAAAACAAAAGTCTTCACACGTCATGTTCCTCGAATGAATTCCAACTCTTCAAGGTCACACCAATTTCTCACTTTCAAAGTCTTCAGGAAGTCTTCAGAAATCCAAAGTCTTCAGTCGAAGAACTTCATTTTTAGGGGTCGACTTTCTCTGTAAATATCAAACTCCTCATAGACTTATAGACCTGTGTACACTCACAAACGCATCAGTCTCTTAACCTATAAGTCTTCAATACACCAAAATCACTAAGGGGCACTAGATGCACTTACAATCTCCCCCTTTTTGGTGATTGATGACAATATAGGTTAAGTTTTCAATGGGGATAAACATATGAAGTGTAAATACTGATGTTGAGGAATTTGATTGCAAGATATAGAAGAACTCCCCCTTAAGATGTGCATAGTGAGGAATTTTGTTTTGAAGCAATGCACACTTGAAGAGTATAATCATGGAGATCTCCCCCTATATCTTGTAATTCATACACGCATTTAATATATAATATGAGGAATTTGAAATGCATGCTGAAATATGGTGACTGATGTAATTTAGCATGCGTGCACTAACATTAATGAAGAATAAGCATGCAGAAGAACACACTAAAAGTATCAGGCCACCATAGAGTTTAAGATTACAACTCGATCCAGAAAAGTCATCAGAAGAACGAGAGTTGTAACTTAGCAAAAAAACGCCCATATAAGATAGACCCGCTTGAAGACTAACTCAAATTTCTCCTCCTTTGTCATCGAATGACCAAAAGGGTTGAAAAATGAGGACTAACGCCCCTGAAGAATATCATGATGATGGAGGAGCGCCAACGTTGTTGGGGTCTTGTGTCATTGTAGGGCCTGCGCAGTGTTGTCCAAGTCTTCATACTCGTCCTTGTCGCGTGATGAAGAATATGAACTGGCGACCAATGGAGGGACCTTGACCCTCTTGTATTTCTTCGGTGGAGGAGCAGACCAGTCAAAATCATCCTTGAAGCCTATTTGCTTCAGATCTTCTTCATCATAGAGATGTGACAGTATAGCCCATGTGCGATCGAAGACTTCATGGAGGTAGTAATGGTTTTTCTTCACTGCATTATGTGTAGAAGTCATGTTGTGAAGAATAGAACCAAACTAACGCTTAACCCATTTGTGGTTTCGATCCATCTTCTGGTGAAGACTAAGAAGCAGCTCTCGGTCAGTCATCACACGAGGAGTAGTGGCTTGAGGATTTGACTTGGGAGCATTGGCAGCAGAATCATGAGTGGCAGAGTCGTCATTAGTGGAATAAGATGCAGCTTTGCGAAACTGACCATCCAATGGACGAATGCCTTCATCAACAATAGCAGCGGCCTTGCCCTTTTCATCAGCTGAGGAAAATGTCCGCTTGGGGACTTCAATAGGGGGCAAGTAGCAGCAACGGCCTTTCTGGACATGCGCTATAGCTAATTTAGCCGTAGCGCTTGTTCCTATCCTGCGCTACAGCTAACTTAGCTATAGCTAATGTAGCAGTAGCGCTTTTCCTGAAACGCGCTACTGCTACTTCTAACTTAACCACGCGCGGTTCTTCTTCCCCATGAACACTTCCCCCAAATCCAACGCGTGTGTCTGCTGTCGCTGCAGTCGTCGCCCTCCGCAAGTCGTTGATGCCGCCCCCGACCCCGACCTCGACATCCCCCCTACATTGCCGCCCTCCGCCGTGCGCCCGCCGCCCCGACCCCGACCCTGTCCCCGACCTCGACGCCATGTGCCCTCTCCCTGACTCCGCCGGCGCCCGAGGTGAGCATGCCCTCCTCCTGCTCCTCCCCTACCTCTGCCTAGCTAGGTTTCTTAGGGTTAAATTTTAGAGTTCGTCTAATTAGTTAGGGTTCATCAAATTAGATGCTAATTAGGGCAGTAGTTGTTAAATAAAATTAGTTTTAGAGTTCATCAAATTAGTTAGGGTTAAATTTTAGAGTTCATCAAATTAGTTAGGGTTCATCAAATTAGTTAGGGTTAAATTTTAGAGTTCATCTAACTAGTTTTTTTACTGTTTTTTAGTAAGTGTTTAATTGAATTAGTAAGAAAATTAATAAACTAGTTGAACTAGTTTATTTTTAGTAAGAACTAGTTGAATTAATAGAACTAGTTTATTTTTAGTAAGAAAATTAATAGAACTAGTTGAACTAGTTTAGTTTTATTAGGAACTAGTTTATTTTTATTTATAGTAAGTGCTTAATTGAACTAGTTGAATTAATACAACTATTTTATTTTTAGTATGAAAATTAATAGAACTAGTTTACTTTTTTAGTTAAAGCAATTATTCCCGCATCGACGTCGACGATGCCTATCCCGCATCATTGTCGACTCCGTGGAGGCCTGCTTGAGAAGATGGGCCATGTCCGGGACTGGGCTCCACCGGGCTGGCACTACGATGTGCTACCTTCCGGGAGGCACAACTTGGTGAGGAGCCAGCCCATCATTGACCCGAACCTTCTTTGGTGGCGGTCGCATAAGCCAGGGACGGTGCGGAGGCTTGAGGACCCGTGGAGGTGGTACATCACCGTGTCAGCGAGGAGGACGAGCACGTCCTTCGCTACATGGTTGCGTTGGAGGGCAAGTTCTCCAATACCTGGCAGGTTCTTCAGGGATCTCACTGGAGCTATGATCCTATTATTGTTCCTTCTCTTTGGGTGTCCACCCCCCGGGCCGATATCCGTCATTCACTAGGGTTTTAGATGTATTAGTGAGGTCATATGTATGATACTATTCGAGATGTATTATTGATAATATTCGACGATGTACGAACGCAAGAGATGATTTAGTTTTGCTTATTGAATGCATGCTAATTTGAATACTAATTTATTTTATGATTTAGTTTTGCTTATCGAATGCTCAAATTGGAGAACTACTCTTATTGTGAATGCTCAAATTGGAGAGCACTATTTTGAATACTATTTTGTTTTTGCAGCCAAATCTCCATGGTGTCGCCGCCGTCGTCCCCGTCACAGACACCCTCCGACCTCGAGGTGAGACTATCCAAATCTCCATGTCAATATGAGTGCAATAAGATATTTTGAAATGTTTTTGTTCATATTTTCAACCATTGAAATGCAATGACCATCAAGTTTGAATGCAATGACCATCAAGTTTGAATACAAATAGGATATGTGCTTGCCCAAGTGGCCATGTTTGCAGGTAACACCTCCGAGTGGCCTATGTTTTGCTGGAGTGTTGATTAATTTCCGTTTCGGCAAATTTCAGGCGCTCGATATGTCCTTTTTTAGCAAAGGTCATGTCGGATTTTTCCGTGAATTTTGGCATGACTTGTTCTAGAATATGTAGGAAATATCGAGTGGCCTGGATTTTCTAGAAAGATAATTGAATGACATTTCGGGTTGACTTTTAAGTCTATTGAGGCTCCACACATGACAATCAAAAAATGAGTGAGGGAGAAAGTCTGCCATATATGAAAGAAGAAGAATGTCGACTGTTGTCGTGGGGGTCGCTTCTCCTTCGTTCCCGTGTGCTAGACATTTTGGTTTAATGCACTCGGGGATGAAGGGAGGAGCGACCATCAACAACGGCCGAATATATACACCACGTGAGCTGAGAGTTTGCAAAAAAAAGGCTTGACAGACCGATAGTCAACCCGTGCTGAATAATAATGATCTAATTTAGTTTTTGTAGTACATATACTGAATTTTAGAAGTTTAATCTTTGAATTATGAACATAGGAAATATCGTCGGACGAAAGTCTCGCGGAGTGAGCCTGCTGCTACGACAACCGGGGTTTCCCCGACATGCCTCACTTGGTAGAAGGTCGGCGCTTCAGCATTAAGCTCCAGGAGGCCTTCGATGTTGAAACGGTACGCTACGACGCAAAGTGTTTTTTTCATAATTAAGCTCGACTTCTACTACTTCAATGTGTAATTTTCATCTTTTACAATTAGACTAGCTTATCCCATGCCATGCAAGACGCTATGTCTTGGAGATGATGGATTTTGAAGATCATGAGAGTATGGAAACAAAGAAAATTCACCTAAGGACCCATCATGGTATGGATTTTGAAGTAAAACTATACAACTCTGAGAGTGTATCCCATTTTGGTTGCCCGGATTAGGAAGCACTTTGCAAGATGTATGATTTTCAAGATGGTATTCTTGTCACCATGGATCTTGGTGATCCTGACATCGAGCAAGACAATTTGGACATTTGGGTCCTTGTTGATACACTTCCAATTCTACCGCTGTGTGAGTTTCTCAAACATAGTTATTAAGTAATTTATATTGTTTATTTCAAAATAGTTGATAGCTTATTTTCATTTTTCAAAGAACGTGCGGAAGATGGTAGACAGAACCTACTACACCGATGGCTCTAAGTTAACTTATCAGGAGAAAAATCATCTGGTCGCATTTTGTACTAATCTTGAGAATTACAATATCTATTATCAAACTCCTCCACATTATGGTCAATACGTGCCATTAGTGCACGTGTTGAACTACGGTAACATCCATGGAGATGCCATGGTAAGATTTTTTAGTATTACGACATCCGTGCATCTTTTGCATAAATTCTTCTAAAACTGAACTACATTGTTAACTACGAAGTTATTACTATGTTTTTCAACAGAAAATCCCCAATGATTGTGTGCCTTATCTGATGTATCAGAATGGTCGCCTTGATGTTTTGAACATACAGCCAGGTCATCCTATGAATCACACCTGTCCATATCAGATTTCTAAAACCAGTGAAGACATGATAATCAAAGAATGGAAAAAAATGTATGGTCAGTCGTAGAGAGGTTCTTGGAAGCAATGTTGTGCGAAAGGAAAGAATTGGAGACATGATAATCTCCATTCTCCATAATGGAGAGTCAGGGCCTATCTTGTTTTATGCTATTTTACCTAAGAGAACCTAATAGGCCCTTGATGACCCAAAAGTGTAGGGGATCTATCGTAGTCCTTTCGATAAGTAAGAGTGTCGAACACAACGAGGAGCAGAAGGAAATGACAAGTGGTTTTCAGTAAGGTATTCTTTGCAAGCACTGGAATTGATAATTTGTAATGGGTAACAAGCAATGAAAGTAAATAAAGTGCAGCAAGGTGGTCCAATCCTTTTTGTAGAAAAGGACAAGCTTGGACAAGTTCTTATATGAGAAAAGCGCTCTCGAGGACACATGGGAATTATCGTCAAGCTAGTTTTCATCACGTTCATATGATTCACGTTCGTTACTTTGATAATTTGATATGTGGGTGGACCAGTGCTTGGGTACTGCCCTTTCTTGGACAAGCATCCCACTTATGATTAACCCCTATTGCAAGCATCCGCAACTACAAAAGAAGTATTAAGGTAAACCTAACCATAGCATGAAACATGTGGATCCAAATCAGCCCCTTACGAAGCAACGCATAAACTAGGGTTTAAGCTTCTGTCACTCTAGCAACCCATCATCTACTTATTAATTCCCAATGCATTCCTCTAGGCCCAAACAATGGTGAAGTGTCATGTAGTCGATGTTCACATAACACCACTAGAGGATACAAACATACATCTTATCAAAATATCGAACGAATACCAAATTCACATGACTACTTATAGCAAGACTTCTCCCATGTCCTCAAGAACAAACGTACTACTCAAAAATCATATTCATGTTCATAATCAGAGGGGTGTTGATATGCATTAAAGATCTGAAGATATGATCTTCCACCAAATAAACCAACTAGCATCAACTACAAGGAGTAATCTACACTACTAGCAACCCACATGTACCAATATGAGGTTTTGATACAAAGATTGGATACAAGAGATGAACTAGGGTTTGAGAGGAGATGGTGCTGGTGAAGATGTTGATGAAGATTGACCCCCTCCCGATGAGAGGATCGTTGGTGATGATGATGGTGATGATTTCCCCCTCCCAAAGGGAAGTTTCCCCGGCAGAACAGCTCCGCAGGGCCCTAGATTGGTTCCGCCAAGGTTCCGCCTCGTGGCTGCGGAGTTTCGTCCGGTAAGCTTGCTTATGATTTTTTCCAGGGTAAAAGACCTCATATAGCAGAAGATGGGCACCGGAGGCCTGTCAGGGGGGCCACGAGGTAGGGGGCGCGCCCTAGGGGGTGGGCAAGCCCCCCACCCTCGTGAGCAGGGTGTGGGCCCCCTGACGCTGATTCCTTTACCAGTATTTTTTTATTAATTCCAAAAATAACTTTCGTGGAGTTTCAGGACTTTTGGAGTTGTGCAGAATAGGTCTCTAATATTTGCTCCTTTTCCAGCCAGAATTCCAGCTGCCGGCATTCTCCATCTTCATGTAAACCTTGTAAAATAAGAGAGAATAGCCATAAGTATTGTGACATAACGTGTAATAACAGTCCATAATGCAATAAATATCGATATAAAAGAATGATGCAAAATGGACGTATGAACTCCCCCAAGCATAGACCTCGCTTGTCCTCAAGCGGAAGCCGATATAGGAAAATATGACCAGATGTTTAGAGATAGAGGTGTCGATATAAATAAAATACGGACATGCAGGCATCATGATCATTCTTATAACAGCAACATATATATATATATATATATACATACATATATATATATATATATATAGACGGTCTATTCTGCTAATATTAGCAGAATAACTATTCTGCACACCACTTCGGCACTGTACGCTCAAAAGAAGCGCACTGCATCATTTTGACGACGAGCACTGCAATAGAGACTAGTGAACTTCGTGTCAAAAAAAATTGCATGCAGTGTTTTTCTGGTACTGTTGAAAAGTTTTTTAACTGTTTATCAGAACGAGGCATATAATATACCGTTGAAAAGCTATGGATTAGGCGCAATTTCGACATGTTGAACACTTTTCGAGATTCCACACGGTTTAAGAGCAATTTTGAAAACGGCGCGGCGGACGACTAGTGGCAGCGAGCGTATTTTCGCGGTTTCTTCTAAACCGCTTGTCGGAACGAAGTAAATGATACGCTGTTGGATAGATATCGTCGAGGTTCATCTTTTTCATATATAAATATTTCTCTAATTCGTTACGATTGAAGAGCAGTTTCAAATTTACTAAACCGCGGAACTCTGTTTTTCAAATTTTTTGAAATTTTCGGTACTATTTTCGCTCCAGTTTTCTAAGCATTTGTCTAAACGAGACGTATGATACGCCGTTGAAAAGATATGGACAAGGCGCAACGGTCGTATGTTGAAATGTTTTTGAGATTCCTTACAGTTTTTAGTTAATTTTGAAAATCGTGCGGCTGACGTCGAGAGGCAACGGCTGTTTTTTTGCGAAATTTTTCCGAATGGCTGGTCAGAATGATTCAAATCATACGCCGTTGGAAAGATATCGACGAGACATAACTTTTTCATGTAGAACACTCTCTCTAATTCCTTACGGTTTAATAGCAGTTTCGATTTTACCGAAAAGCGGACACTTTGTTCTTCGTGAGACCAAAATCATCGTATGTACTGCATCGGACAGAAGAACGCATTGCTTCAGACAAAATACCGCACTGCATCAGATGGACAAGTGCACTGCATGGTTTCTTTTTGTTAAAACGTATTTTTTCTCGGACGAGGAAAGAAGAACACACTGCTTCAGGCGAAATACCGCACTTCATTAGATGGGCAAGTGCACTGCATGGTTTTTTTGTGGGACGTAAATTTTCCCAAACGAGGTGAAGTGCATTGCTTCAGACGAAAAACCACACTGCATCGGACAAGCAAGCGCACTTCATGATTTTCTTTTGTCGGACGTAAATTTTCTTAGACGGAAAGTGGGGTGCGCTTCACATCAGACGTAAGTGGACCTCAACACTTCCGAAAGTGAACAGCGACGGCGCCGAAAGGGAACTGCATGACATTTTTGTTGACCTTTTTCATACTTAATATTTTTCTACGAGAGTAGACCAAACGCGTGGACCGTATGGACGAAGCGAGTGAACCGGCGCATCAAGAAGTGAACCACATTAGATTTTCTGCCCTTTCATGTTTGGGAATAAGTGAATCACATTACAATGTCAACCAAATCAAAAACAACAAATCACACGCACTGCTTCAAATCAAAAACTGCACTGCAATGTCGACCAAGTAACTGCACACGGGTTTCACTATACTACTTTTTGCTATGATTCTTAAACCAGGCAGGTGATACGTGTTTTTGTTCTTGAGCCCGAGTGAGCTTCCAGAGAGTTCAAAATGAACTCCCACACACATAAAAAGTGCAGTGCATTGCGCCGTCGATGCGAATTGCAGCATGCCCGCTGAGGAACCGCACTACATTTCACAAACAAAAAGGAACCACACTGCAGCACCATGGGCAACCGATCCCAGGCGAACGACACCCGGCCCCCAGCGCCCTCGTGTGGTCGCCGGCGCCTACTTTTTTCACCATGGGAGCTCAATCGAGCCTCTTCCTGCTCAAAACAATACGGCGTTGCCGCCAACCATGGAAAAACAAAAAAGTGAGCGAGAGAAACTTAAAACAAAAACAACCTTTTTTGTTCAGAAAGGCACTTCCTTTTAAACTGCAGGCGAGAAAAAGGAGAGAAGCTACAGGTGAGGGTGCCCGCACGCATGGACGAGCTGCACAGCACGCCAGGACGAGCTGCACTGCATAGTCTGCACGCCACAGCTAGCTGCACAACATGATGGTGGCACTGCACGCCAGGCAGGGCCGCGAAACTGCATGCCATCGTACAGCGTACTACACGCCATCGCTGGCCAAATTGCAAGCGAGCCGCCAGGGATGGACATGCTGGACCTCGCCAGAGGGAGTTTGCGGGGAGAGGAGGAAGAAGGAAAGGAGAGAGGGGAGGGCGGCTCCCGCTGCGGTGATGTTGAGGTCGTGTCGCGCGGCCGCGGAGTGCACAGATGTGGTTGCCGGACTACACGGAAGGCCGCCGGAGGGACGTGATGAGCCTGCTGCACGCACCGCATCCCACCTCGGTCGCTGTTCGGCAACCACAGTCGTGTGCCGGTGCAAGAAGACGAAGGGAGCTCGTCGGAGAGGCTCTTGTATCGGCGGGTTGGAGCAGAGGAGGAACACCGTCCTGGTGCCAGCGCTGCAGGAGAACAGGGTTCACCCATGGCGGCCGATCGATCCAGATCATGGATGGGTGGAGGATCCGGACGTGGGGGTGGAATCCACCCGTGGCGAATCCCGAGGGCACCGGAGACGCAGGCAGGGGCAGCGCCAGGGCCGGACCAGGGGAGGAGGCGGCGCGAGGTTAGGTGGCGGCGCGGTGGCGCGAGGGGTGTGGTGGGGCGACGGCGGGACGTTCGCAGTTTCTGGTGGGTGGGTGGAGGGGTGGATCGAGATTTGAGAGGAAGAGGGGCCACCAGGGGATCCACGGCGCGCGGAGGCCATTGGCCGGCCGGTGGCGCGGCAGTTGGCTGGCCCGGGGCACGGCGCGGCTGGGGACGAGGTCAGTTGTGATGGGGTGGGTGGAGGAGCTGGTTTGTGAATTGGGGCATGGGGTGTTGACCGTGAGGAAGGTGGAGGGGATCGGGGGAGGAAGGTGGAGAAGAGAGAGTGGTGGGTGGGGTGGGCCGGTGGGGTTGGTTTTTAGTGTGTGTGCGCTTTCAGAGGTGCGCCGGGTGTTAGCAGAATAAAGTTCGGGTGTGCAGAATAAGATCTTAAGGGGTGTTATCATAATAGACCCACCCTATATATATATGTATATATATTGTCATATAATTTCTTATGCTCAAGTAACAATCTATTCACAATGTCAAGTATGGTTCAGAAACTTCACTGAGAACTAACAAACTATAATCTCAATCAATGAAGCAATTGCAATTTATCATAACATAGGAAAGAGTCAACATAAGGGCTTTTCAGCAAGTCCACATACTCAACTATCATTAGTCTTTCATAATTGCTGACACTCACGCAATTCTTATGGTTATGGAGTTTTAATCGGACACAAAGAAAGATAGGGTCTTATAGTGTTGCCTCACAATGTTTTACCTCAAGGGTAATGTCAACAATAATAGTTCATGCTAACTTACATCCAATTGGATATATATATCAGGATCTTTCCAACACGAGGTGCTTCCCAAAGGATAAAATAAAAAGGAAAGGTGAAGATCACCTTGACTCTTGCATAGAGTAAAAGATAGTCCCTTCGAAGAGGGGAGCAGAGGTTGTCATGTGCTTTTATGGTTGGATGCACAAAATCTTAATGCAAAATAACGTCACTTTATATTTCCACTTGTGATATGAACCTTTATTATGCGGTCCGTCGCTTTTATTACTTCCAGATCACAAGATTGTATAAAGCTTATTTTCTCCACACTAATAAGTCATACATATTGCATGCAACATGACAACTTACTTGAAGGATCTTACTCAATCCATAGGTAGATATGGTGGACTCTCATGGCAAAACTGGTTTAAGGTTATTTTGGAAGCACAAGTAATTTTTATTTAGTGCAAGGAATTTGGCTAGCATGAGGGGGAAAGGCAAGCTCAACATGTTGGACGATCCATGACAGTATACTTTAACTAAGATGTGGGAAAGCATAACCCATCATGTTGTCTTCCTTGTCCAACGTCAACTCTTTTAGCATGTCATACTTTAATGAGTGCTCACGATAATAAAAGATGTCCAAGATAGTATATTTGCATGTGATAACCTCTCTTTGTTTATTACTTCCTATTAATTGCAACGATGACCAAAGCTATGTTTGCCAACTCTCAACAACTTTTATGCCTCATACTCTATATGTGTGAAGTCATTACTATCCATAAGATCAACATGGTTTCATTTTATTCTTTCTATTTTCTCAAGATCATAGCAAGATAGCAAAGCCCTTGACTGAACACTAATCTTTATTATAGATATCTCAAAGACTCGATCACATAGAGGGATCACAAAGCAAAACTCGAAACTAATTCATACCAAACTTTATTCTACCAGATCAAGATATTACCAAAAGGACCGAACTAAGAAAAACTGTAAAGGTAGGAGTGTGATGGTGATACGATACTGGGGCACCTCCCCCAAGCTTGGCAGTTGCCAAGGGGAGTGCCCATACCCATGTGATTATGTCTCCTTTGCTGGTGAAGAAGGTGGTGTTGTTGATGATGTAGGCTTGTCCTCCATCTTCAAAGGCATAGGCTCCCCATCATAGAAAGATGATCGAGTCTCCGCGATCCTCAAATCTGCAGCCAAACTCATCCTCTTGAATCTATAATCATACTCATAGTTTTGGTTTTGCAGGTCATAGATCTGGGCTTGGAGGTGCTCGATTTTCTCATGAAGCTTGAAGATGGCCTCCCCAATGTCCTTGGCATCCAGCTTGTGCTTGTTGGTGAACTCCGCAATCATCATCTGGTTGGCGTTGAGTCCGTATTCCACCATCCCTTGGCACTTGAAAACTTGTTGAGTCATTGCTTCAAGCCTTGTCTCCACGCTCCCGGTCCTCCTTGGTCCCTCAACATCGCGGATGTGCAGCACCCCCTCACGCATCTCAATGGTTTGAGGGTGTTGCAGCACCTCTGTGAGGTAGGGATTGATGACCTTCTCCAAGAACTTGTCCTTGGGGGCGCTTGAAGACGTCATGATGATCCAGATCTATCAGAAAAACAAGCTCGAAACAAAGACAGGGGATATTTGCGTAATACAGTGGTCAAAACCTCCTGGAGATTATATAATGAATTCTTACCGACCAAAGGAAGTATGGTGCAAGAAAATAGAGTCCGGAGAGCACACGAGGTTCCCACGAGGCAGGGGGGTGCGCCCAGTAGGGTAGGGCGCGCCCTCCACCCTCGTGGAGGCCTCGTGTGCATTAATTCTTATTTTCCTATTTTCTTAAATATTCCAAAACAGAGAAATACTGTTGTTAAAATTAATTTGGAGTCACTTTACTTAACGTACCACGTACCTATTCCTTTTCGGAGTCTGGAACATTCCAGAAGGTGTCCCTTATGTATTCCTCCGGGGTTATGGTTTCAATAACATTGGTTTCAACATTTATTGGGTTGCCTGAGATATAATGTTTGATTCTTTGACCGTTCACCACCTTCGGATTTGTGCCCTCGAAGTTGTTGATTTTTACGGCACCGGAAGGATAGACTTCTCGATAACGTAAGGTCCTTCCCATTTAGAGATAAGTTTTCCTGCAAAAAATCTTAAACGAGAGTTGAAGAGCAACACATAGTCACCTACATTAAACTCACACTTCTGTATCCTTTTGTCATGACATCTTTTAACTTTTTCTTTAAACAGTTTGGCATTCTCATAAGCTTGGGTTCTCCATTGATCAAGTGAGCTAATGTCAAATAACCTTTTCTCACCGGCAAGTTTGAAATCATAAACGAGTTCTTTAATAGCCCAATACGCCTTATGTTCCAGTTCGAGAGGTAAGTGACAAGATTTTCCATAAACCATTTTATATGGAGACATACCCATAGGATTTTTATATGTAGTTCTGTAAGCCCGTAATGCATCATCAAGTTTCTTGGACCAATTCTTTCTAGATCTATTAACAGTCTTTTGCAAAATTAATTGAAGTTCTCTGTTACTCAGCTCTACTTGCCCACTAGACTGTGGGTCGTAAGGAGATGCAATTCTATGGTTAACATCATACTTAGCAAGCATTTTACAAAAAGCACCATGAATAAAATGTGAACCACCATCAGTTATTAACTATCTAGGGACTCCAAACCTCGGAAAAATAACTTCTTTAAGCATCTCAATAGAGGTGTTATGATCAGCACTACTAGTTGGAATGGCTTCTACCCACTTAGTAACGTAATCAACAACAACTAAAATATGTGTATACCCATTAGAGGCAGGAAAAGGTCCCATATAATCAAAGTCCCAAACATCAAATGGTTCAATAACAAGAGAATAGTTCATAGGCATTTCTTGACGTCTACTAATATTGTCAATTCTTTGACATTCATCACAAGACAAGACAAACTTACATGCATCTTTGATGAGGGTAGGCCAATAAAAACTGGATTGCAATACCTTATGTGCAGTTCTATCTCAAGCGTGGTGTCCTCCATATGCCTCGGAGTGACACTTGCATAGGATCTGTTCCTGTTCATGCTCAGGTACACAGCGTCTAATAACACCATCTACTCCTTTACAAAGGTGTGGGTCATCCCAGAAGTAATGTCTTACATCATAGAAAACCTTTTTCTTTTGCTGATATGTAAAACTAGGTGGTATGAATTTAGCAACAATGTAATTAGCATAATCAGCATACCATGGAGCAGTATGAGAAACATTTATGACAACTAATTGTTCATTGGGAAAGCTATCATTAATAGGTAGTGGGTCATCAAGAATATTCTCTACCCTAGATGAGTTGTCTGCAACGGGGTTCTCAGCTCCCTTTCTATCAATAATATGTAAATCAAATTCTTGTAGCAAGAGAACCCACCTAATAAGTCTAGGTTTAGCATCTTTCTTTTCCATAAGATATTTAACAGCAGCATGATTAGTGTGTATAGTTACTTTAGAATCAACAATATAAGGTCTGAACTTATCACAAGCAAATACAACTGCTAAAAATTCTTTTTCAGTAGTAGCATAATTTCTCTGGGCACTATGTAGAGTTTTACTAGCATATTGAATAACATTTAGTTTCTTATCAACTCTTTGTCCTAGAACATCACCTACCGCATAATCGCTAGCATCACACATAATTTCAAAGGGTAAATTCCAATCAGAAGGCTGAACAATAGGTGCACAAACCAAAGCTTTCTTAAGTATTTCAAATGCTTCTACACGATCATCATCGAAGACAAAAGGAATATCTTTTTGTAATAGATTAGTAAGAGGCCTAGAGATTTTAGAGAAGTCCTTAATGAACCTCCTATAAAACCCGGCATGACCAAGGAAACTTCTTATACCTTTGATGTCCTTGGGACATGGCATCTTTTCAATGGCATCAACTTTAGCTTTATCAACTTCAATACCTCTTTCAGAAATTTTATGCCCCAAGAGAATGCCTTCATTAACCATAAAGTGACACTTCTCCCAGTTCAAAACAAGACTAGTATCTTTGCATCTCTGCAAAACTCGTTCAAGGTTGCTCAAGCAATCATCAAAGGAGGATCCATAAATGGAGAAATCATCCATGAATACCTCACAAATCTTTTCACAAAAGTCAGAGAATATAGCCATCATGCATCTTTGAAAAGTAGCAGGTGCATTACGTAAACCAAAAGGCATATGTCTATAAGCAAAAGTACTAAAAGGGGAAGTAAAAGTAGTCTTTTCTTGATCATCCGCTGACACAGGTATTTGAGAGAAACGAGAGTAACCATCTAGAAAGCAAAAATGTGTATGTTTGGATAGTTTTTCTAGCATTTGATCAATAAAAGGTAAAGGGTAATGATCCTTTTTAGTAGCTTTATTTAATTTGCGAAAATCAATTACCATCCTATAGCTTGTAATAATTCTTTGCAGGATCAATTCATCTTTATCATTAGGAACAACAATGATAACTCCCTTCTTAGGGACACAATGGACATGACTTACCCACGTACTATCAGCAACGGGATAAATTATACCTGCCTCTAGGAGCTTTAGTATTTCCTTTCTTACCACTTCCTTCATCTTAGGGTTTAACCGTCGTTGATGATCAATAACTGGTTTGGCGTCTTCTTCCAACTTAATTTTGTGTTGGCATAGAGTGGGGCTAATGCCCTTAAGATCATCAAGAGTATATCCAATAGCAGCATGGTGCTTCTTCAAAGTTTTCAATAATCTTTACTCTTCCTGCTCTAAAAGGTTAGCACTAATAATAACAGGATATATCTTCTTTTAATCAAGATAAGCATATTTAAGGGTAGCAGGTAATGGCTTAAGCTCAAACACGGGATCACCCTTGGGTGATGGAAGATCCCCTAGGATTTCAATAGGTAAGTTGTGTTTCAAAATAGGACCCTATTTAAAGAATACTTCATCTATTTCCCTTCTTTCATTCATGAACATATCATTTTCATGGTCTAGCAAATATTTTTCTAAAGGATCAGTTGGAGGCACAACAATAGAAGCAAGACCAATAATTTCATCCTTACTAGACAGTTCTTTATCATGGGGTTGTCTACAAAATTTAGCAAAATTAAACTCATGAGTCATGCCATCCAAGCAAATCGTGACAACATCTTTTTCGCAATCAATTTTAGCATTAACAATATTCAAGAACGGTCTACCAAATATAATGGGACAAAAGTTATCTTGTGGGGAACCAAGAACAAGAAAATCAGCGGGATATTTAACTTTCCCACACAAGACTTCAACATCTCTAACAATCCCAATTGGTGAAACAGTATCTCTATTAGCAAGCTTAATTGTAACATCAATATCTTCTATCTCAGCAGGTGCAATATCATGCATAATTTCTTGATATAAGGAAATAGGTATTGCACTAGCACTAGCACCCATATCACACAAGCCATGATAACAATGATCTCCTATTTTAACAGAAATAACAGGCATGCCTACCACGGGTCTATGTTTCTTAGCATCAGGTTTAGCAATTCTAGCAGCTTCATCACAGAAATAAATAACATGCCCATCAATGTTATCAGCCAAGAGATCTTTAACCACAGCAATATTAGGTTCAACTTGAATTTGCTCAGGTGGTGTAGGTGTTTTACTATTACTCTTACGAATCACAATTGAAGTTTTAGCATGATCCTTCATCCTAACAGGGAAAGGAGGTTTCTCAATATAAGTAGTAGGGACAATAGGATCATTATAAGTGATGGTATTTTCTTCAACTTTAATAGGTGCAACTACTTTTACTTCAGTGGGAGGATTATATTTAAACCACTTCTCCTTAGGGAGATCAACATGAGTAGCAAATGATTCACAGAAAGAAGCTACTATCTCAGAGTCAAGTCCATACACTACAAAAAAAGACACATCCGTGACATTTTGGGTCGAACGAATTTTTTTTGTCATACATATGACACTTCTATGACGATAATTGTGACAAAACCCGGTATCATCATAGATGTGGTGGGCTGCTACTTCTATGACAAAAAATCATGACAAAAAATGGGCTTTTCATCCTGGGCGGGCCGGAGACGCAGCTGCATGACATTCTTTGGGCCGTCCATGACGGAAAAAACCGTGGTAGAAGCGAGGGCGAGGAAAATTTTGGGGAGTTCCCGGTTACGGTGGGTGGTCGGGGGCCGAGCGATGCGCGTTTCTCTCGTACACGTGCGCACGTGTGTGCGAGGCATTGGTTCTAACTGAACCCGAGCGAGGCGTTGGGCTCTAACTGAACCCGAGCGATTGCACTACAGGCTACGCGTTACTGAACCCGAGCGATCGATCGATGGCTGCTAACTGAACCCGATCGAGCGATTCCTTCGCTACTACTGCTAACTGAAGCCGATCGATGCTGCCTCTCTGGATGAACAATGAGCATTGCGGGGCGGGGGGTGGATGAATAGTGAGCGGTGGGAATGGATGAACAGGACCCGTGGCGTTGCCTCTGGATGAACAGGACCCCGATCGATCGAGCCGGTTGGGGCTGGATGAACAGGACCTCGTGGAGGGCTGGATGAACAGGACGACCCCGTGGAGGGCTGGATGAACAGTAGATGGTGGAGGGGTGGATCAACAGTAACCCGTGGAGGGGTGGTTGAACAGTAGCCCATGGAGAGGGGTGGTTGAACAGTAGCCGGTGGAGTAGCGCGCGGTGGAGGCTGGATGAACAGGAGCCCATGGATGAACAGGAGCAGGTGGAGGCTGGAGGAGGTCGATGGTGGATGAACAGTAGCCCGTGGAGGCTAGAGGAGGTCGACGGTGGAGATGAACAGTATCCAGTGGAGTCCCGTTTTGTGGTATGCCACACCCCTCCCGATGAACAGGACCCCCGTTTCGACTGTAGCACTCCAACACAAGTCCGTTTCGTCCGTTTTGCGGTACGCCACACCCCTCCCGATAAACAGGACCCCCATTTCGACCGTAGGAGGTCCGTTTCGTCCATTTTGCGGTACGCCACACCCATCCTGATGAACAGGATCCCGTTTCGAATGTGACCGGTCGAACACAAGGCCATTTCCTCCGTTCTGCGGTATGCCAGGCCTCGTTTCCATCGCCTGTTCCGTCCAAGCCCTCCCGATGAACACGACCACGCATTCCGTTCCGGCCCAGCCGGTTGCCTCCCCATGAACACGATGACAATGCTGTTTCTCCGTTCCGACCCAGCCATGTACACGAGCCCTGGCCGTACGTATGCGCGAGTAGGCATTCGAGACCCCGCCCATATGTACACATATGTGGCCGTACTTTCTTTCTTGCAACCTGGCCGATGTACGTACGTGTACATGCTACGTGCGCGCCTCTACTATGACACGTGCGCGCCTCTACATCGACCAGTATATATGTACGTACACGTTCGCGACCAGAATGACAACGCTATGTACGCTTGGACCAGGTGGGTCCCGACTGTCAGGCACTTCCTTGCGTGCGAAAATGTAGCTGATGGGTCCTAGCAGTCAGGGGGGCGAATCGTTTTTTTGGGACGCACTTCCTTGCGTGCGAAGATGTAGCTGGTGTGTTCTAGCAGTCAGGGGGGCGAATCGTTTTTTTGCCCTTACACACTTCCTTGCATGCGAAGATATAGTTGGTGGGTCCCAGCCGACAGGAGGGAGAATCATTTTTTTTGCCCGGACGCACTTCCTTGCATGCGAAGATGTAGTTGGTGGGTCCAAACAGTCAGGGGGGCGAATTGTTTTTTTTGCCCGGACGCACTTCCTTGCGTGCGAAGATGTAGCTGGTGGGTCCCGACAATCAGGGGGAAATGTTTCTTTCACGAAATACAGTGGCCCGTCCGGTGGGTCCCAACTGTCAGGTGGAGGAATCATTATTTTCCGTGTAATAAGGAGGCACTTCCTTGCTGCGGCAGTGGACCCAGCTGTCAGCCTCTCCACATACAGTCCACGTCCAATGGAAGTCGTTCCTTGACCATGTTGACCAGGCCGCGCCGAGAGCACCACGGCGGTGGACGACGGCGAGGCCTAGGAAGGGGACGACGCGGAGCCGGGGAAGACGCAGCAGTGGAAGCCCGCGCGGAGAGGAGTACGAGGGTTCACTGGTTCGGCTACGGTGTGAGGCTGTCGTCGCCGCAGGGCCTGGCCAGCGGTGGGAATAGTAGGGGGCGGTGGGGCCTGTGCGGCAGCACAGTCGGCCATGGGAGGCAGGAGCATGCGGCACGACCGACGCTGCTTTGGGCGGCTGGAGCAAGAAGACCAGAGGTTGAAGAAGCACTACGGCCGTTGGATGGACATCGTACGGTCACTGGAGCTAGAATCGTTCATATTGAAGAAGCAACACTGCTGTTGGATTAACATCCAATGGTCACTGCTGCTAGAATCGTTTGTGGACTAAGTTGACAAAGCCAAAGTACACGTCAACCTAGTAGACCCACAAGTCAGCCTCCAAATCTGTCCCAAACAGCATACAGCCCAAAATTTCTAGCCAGATTCAAATTAATTTTAAATCTAAATATACCTTAATTTAAGTTCAATGAAATTTTACCTGCACAAAAACAATGAAATTTAAAATATTAAAATCCGAAAGAAAACAATATTTTGGAACTAATTGCATGTTTGCTGTATTTTTTCATTTTACAGCCCATTTATTATTACTTATAGCCCATTTATTATTACTTATAGCCCATTTCTTATTACTTATAGCCCATTTTCTGGGAAAAATGCATCCCTCCTCGTCTTGAAAGATTTCCGGCCCAGCAGGGCGTAGAAAAGAAAGTAGGCCTATGTTGGTTATTCTGCAAAAAACAAAATAGCTGGCTAGCCATTTTTCAGAATGGAAAAAACAATCTGGGCTGGTCATGTGCTAAACATATGAAATAAAAGCCTGGGCTAGACGGGCCACGGGTCCCGCACAACCCAGTTGATACCCTTCTCCGTCCCGAAAAAACAAAATTACTGCGCGCACTACTGGGTCCCTACTGTCATCCTCAACATGTACTGTCATCTCCTTATTCCTCTCGGTTGTTGACCATGTTGACAACACTGGAGGGCGGCGCCGCGGGGAGTGAACCAAGGCGGAGGATGATGGTGAGGCCTCGGACAGGAACGAACAGGAGCCGGGGAAGATCACAGCCAACCATGGGAGGCAGGAGCACGCGGTCCCGCCGGCGCTGGTTTGGCTTTGGCGGCTTGAGGAAGAAGAGAATGAAGAAACGCGACAGACGTTGACTGTCAATCCAACGGTCAAGGTTGGCACAATCGTCTGTTGACTAAGCGGACACCAAGTAGCATACTTTTTTTTATATAGTAAGAAAACTGCGAGGAAAATGTGTTCGTCTGTCGTCCTCCTCACAGGGAACGTTCGCCACATAAGTGACTAGCACCCTTGGTTTTCAACCGAGAGGTCTTGGGTTCGAGTCCCAGGAACTCTCAATTTTTTCCTCCTTCCTTCCTCGCAAAAAAGGGAAAGAAAATCAAAGACTTGGGAAGGCGTACAGAACAAGCTAGTGTACCAGTAAAGAAACGTTGCCGAGTTTTAGAAAAAAGAGAGACATGCTCCTATAGCTGGTTCGAATCCAAACCTAGACTATGACTATATATGGTGCTATGCTACTCTGCAAGTAATGAAACTGACATATCCAACGTCCGCTTCTCCTCTTCTCTACTTACTCTGCCTAGCATCAGAAGCTCTGGCCGCAGCAACCATGTCCGCTGGCTGCTCGTCCACCTGCTCTTCAGCAGGCAACAACCAGATATGTGCCAAGTCGCCACCCGTACCATCGCCTGTGGGTCTCATCACACCCCCGCCGGCACGCGCACCGCAGCCGATTGCTCATCACAACCCACTGCCATTGGTGTGGTGCCACTGCTGCAAATCATGCAGAGTCATCCATCGCGTCTCAACCACAATCCCCAACCCTGGCCGAGTCTTCTACAAATGCTCGAATCATGGGGTAATAATATGTTTAAGTGTTGTTCTGCTGCTTTTAGTTGCTGATTTTTTTAATAGTTTGGTTGATGATCTTCCAATTTGATTCTTGCAGAAAAGGGAAGATTCGTGTGATTTGTATTTATGGGAAGTTGCTGATGTGGGGGAATGCAACTACGATGATTATTTGGTTAGCCGAGGAATCCCAATACCAGCAGGTTGGGATGTTGGACAAGTAACTAAAGGAACGGCAGAAGAGGAAGATGTAGAGCAGAAGGTTAAAGATGTAGTTCCTCTGATCATGGCCAAGAAACAGCTGCTGAACGGCCTTGACAACAATGAGGAGATGAAAGAGCTTGTGAAGATAAAGGGCAAAATCGATGTGCTCTGTAGGATGATTGTCTCTTTATTTGCAGTGTATGTAGCACTCGTGATGTATTCAGTGGCTATGACATGAGCACTTTCCTGAAACTAGTAATGAATGAAACCTGTGTAGTAGGCTGGGCGTAGTGTTGTGAACATCTAATGATTTCTATTAACGGAAATCAAGGGGTATCCCCTTTTGATCATAAATAAATAAATAGCAGAGGCCCTGTCGGGTCAGCTTTGTTCTCATTCGAAGATGTCGAGCAAATTGCAGTCCAACAGCAAACTATGTCATCAAATTCAAGTTTCACAGCCAAATATGAGTACAACTAAACAACAATGTCATCATGTTATAGTTGTCATACAATCACCAAACACAAATCAGCATACATAACAAGTGATGTTCTCACAGCAAAATACTAAACAACATGTTCATCAGGTTTCAGTTGTCATAGCAAACACAATTTCACATAGTAGATAAAAAACGTCTTCTGACAGGCAAATACGACAAAAGCAATGTAATCATCATCTGCAGCAGCAATGTCAACATCTTCGCCATGTTTATCAGTCTGAATCATAATTCCCCATGGTGTCATCTTCTTCTCCGTCTTTAACGTCCTCGAACGTTGGCTTCTTCTTGATCAACTCTTGTATGTCCACAACACGACATGCAATCTTTTCGCCGACATCATTGACGTGATGGTTCTCAAAGATATTAGGAACATCTGTGTTATCTTGTACATCAGGAGCAGTGTAAGCATCATCTTGTTGTGCAACTTCATTAAACGAATTCCTTTGCTCAAACCTTTGCAATACTCTCCAGTCATCGCTGCGTGCAAATGTGTCTCCCAAGAAAAATATCTGTGTTGCTTGATTTGCCAAAATAAAAGGCTCATTGGTCTGGTACGCCACCTTGACATTGATGGATTTGAAATAATCATCAGCTCTGGGTTTTTCGATCCTGGAAAATAGGTTATACCAAAGACAGCACAACAGAACCACACACCGATGATCCTCGAAACTAGAGATATACTGCAACTGAACAATGTCTATTATGTTAGCATACTTTTCAGTTGTCTCTTTGTCATATGTATCCGTGCTCATGATGGCACTGTTTTGTGTCTTCCTACCTTCGTCTCGTGCAAAGGTGTTGTAGCGCACATCTCCAACAACGCAAGATTCATAATGTCTTACCCGAGTATCCGGACCCATTTCTAGTGAGTAAAGGGCATCATCAACTGCCTGCCCATCCTCCCGCATCTTCTTAACCTATGGTTAGAAAATAGACAAGCTGATCATCTTATGTACTCAATATATTAAAAAAACTGACAGTGCACTTCAAAAGCTTACATGGTTCTTGAACCATTTCGCAAATCCTGCCATAACCAGTTTGTCAATGTTTCTTGGATTTTGCGACAGTAACTCCTCTTTGTAGATGTTGAACAACATAGTGATCGCGTCAAACATCTAAATATATAAGAATGTGCTACAAGTTTAGTATATTACGATGTATAAGCTGCAGTACTGCACTTACTTGATATAAGGTAGTATCTCAGGATAGTTATTCAACACATACCAAACCATTTTTTCAAAATCTTTAGGTTTGTCCTCTTGTCGACTCTTCCCTGTAACTCGAACAGAATAATCGAAAACATTGAGCCCGGGATTGTCTTCACCCACCTCTTTGCTAAGCTGATCAGCTGTTTCAATGTATTTTGAGCAGAATGTTAACGCTTCTATAGCAATGTAGGCCTGTGCAATGGAACCCTCGGGTCTAGCTATGTTCCTAACATAGCCCTTGAAAGTGCCTAGCCGCCTTTCAATAGGCTACATCCAGCCATACTGTACTGGACCTCTAAGTAGTGCCTCATCAGGTAGTAGATGAACAACCAAATGCACCATCACATCAAAGAAGGCTGGAGGATATATCTTCTCAAGGTCGCATAGGATAGTTGGTATCTTGTCTCTAAGATGCTCCAAAGCATCTGTCCTAATATTTCTACTGCAGAGTTCCCTGAAGAATTGTCCTGACTCTGCAACTGCTCTATATAAGTCAGGACGGCCCAATCCTCAATCGATAACAGATAAAAGCCTTTGAAGTAGGATGTGACAGTTATGATTTTTCAACCCTTGTACCTTGTTTCCATCTGCACTGACTCTCCTTTCAATGTTGGAAGCAAATCCATGTGGGAATCTCACACGTGACAAGACCTCGCAGAATTCTTTTCTTTTTACCTTGTCCAAGACGTACACAGCTGGTGCCATATCCTGTGGTTTACCTTCATCTTCCACCTGCAAATCCTTTCTGATACCCAGGTGTTTCTAATCAATCCTAGATTTTAAGGTATCTTTCGTCTTGCCTTCAATATTAAGAAGTGTGCTGATAATGCTGTCACATATATTTTTCTCGATGTGCATCACATCAATATTATGCCGCAGATCCAAATCTTTCCAATACTCCAAGTCCCACAAAGTGGACCTGTGGGTAAACAATAATCTCTCTTCTTCCCTGCCATGCTTCCTTTTCCCGCTACCATTACCAGGATGGTTTCCTGGTGTAATATGCCTGACCTTCTCTAATTCCACTTGCAACTCATCGGCGGTGAGCCTCTTTGGCGCATCACGGTTTTCATGCTTTGCATTGAACACATGTCTTCGGTATTTTCTAGGATGCGGCTTGTCCCTGGCAAGGAAGCGGCGGTGTCCAATGTAACAGATCTTGCTAAGTATTGCGTATGACAACGGATTCCTGTCACAGCGGACACATGCATTGTAACCATGTGTCGTTCGCCCTGACATAGTGCCCAAAGCCGGATAATCATGGATGCACCAAATTATAACAGCACGCACAAAGAAATCAGCTGGTTGGCTGCTATATAGGTCTCGAGTGAGAACACCCTTCCATAGCTGTTGAAGTTCCTCCACAAGAGGCTCCATGAACAAATCAAAATCCTTTCTAGGACTTTTTGGACCTGGGATGAGCAAGGCCATCATGTAGTTTGATTCTTTGGTGCAGACATTTGGAGGCATGTTGTAAGCGATAACAAGCACTCGCCACATGCTATATGTGGCGCTCTGGTGGCCAAATGGGTTAAATCCATATGAAGCTAAGCCAAGTCTAATGTTTCTCGGGTCAGCAGCAAACTTTTTGTGTTTATCATTAAAGCTTTTCCACTCACTACCATGAGATGGATGGATCATTACATTCTGATCTCTGTACTCCTGGTTCCTAGAATGCCACAGTACATCCTCTCTTGTTTCAGTATCATGAAACAACCTCTGCAATCTTGGTGTAATATGAAAATGTCTCAGAACATTATGAGGAATCCTCTTCACAGCATCGCCATCTTTCCATCTTGATGATTTGCATTTCGGGCATTCACTTAAGTTGGCATAATCCTTCCGGAACAGAACACAATTATTCTTACAAACATGGATCATATCATATCCAATTCCAACTGCACGAAGGAAATTCTTCATTTTACTGTAGGTGTGTAGCAGCTCAGACGCATCTGGGAAAGATTTGCGGAAAGCAGCCAACATCGCATCAAATGATTTGTTGGTCATCCGCTCAGATGTCTTCACCTGAAGAAAGGCGACCATAGCTGAGAATACTGACAGCTTATTTCCCGGGGTGACAACAATGTTGCATTGTTCCAACATGCGGGCCCACCGTTTTCTTCTGTAGGTGAAAGTTCACGGAATGCACGAGCATTTCGTAGCATTGTTTCAATGTTGGTCAAACTCACTGGCTCCGCCACCACCACCTCCTCCTCCTCTTCCACCTGAGCATCAGGCAGATCAAGATGTTGATCTGCTGCTTCCACGTAGTCAATAACATTGACGTTCACAGCTTCACCATGATGAACCCACCTAGTATATGTGACCGACATCCCATACAAGTGTAGATGATTTTGCACAGTTGATTGGGGTCTTGTAACTGAATTCATACAACTGCTACACGGGCAGAGCACATCTGATTTCGAACCATCGTACTCAGCTCTGATATAGTTTATGACGTTTTCAACCCCCTCGACATATGCAGCGGAGAATCTTCAAGCAGAAGTTATCCAAGTCGACATAAAAATTAGTTCTTCTACTAGATATTACAGGAAAAACATATATGCTTTTTTATGAAGTCCAAAAAAAATTCCTAGGTTGATGTTTAAAGCTATGGCAAGATATTTGAACGAGCGGATCTAAGTAACGAAATATAAGTATAGCTAATTCAGCAAATAGATTTGAGTGCTAAATTATGGCAGGCTGTTTCAGCAGTCAATGAGGCCGAGCACACAACCATCGAACTACCGAAGGCCATCGCAGAAACAAAGATCGAGTATAAAACGGTGTAGAGCTATTTCACCTAACAGATTGGCTACTAGACCATGGCAATCTACGTTACAAGAAATATATGGCAGGATATTTTAGCAACTAATTGGCCTTGGCATGCCATCTCAACTAAACAGATTGAGTGCAGAACATGGCAAGGAAGCTTCTGAAGCAGAGCATATTGACAGTAAACTACTTTGGCAAACAGTGAGATTAGCCGCGTCTATCAGCTAACATTCAGCTCTACACCGACATGAACGGGGCCTCAATCTAGAATGCGTGTACCGTGGGAGAAGCTGACCGCCGTGCGTCTCCACACCAACGTTGCCAGTAATGGTGGAGCTGACCGCCAAGCGCCTCCACACTAACGTAGCCAGAGGTGGCGGCGCGGCTAGAGGATGTCAGTCTATGAGAGTGTACTGTGGGAGCGAGAGGATCGCTGTGCATCCCCTCGACGAACCGCGGCGGGGAGGGCGGCTTTGGCAGAGCGAATGGAGTGGAGAGGGATGGGGGAGGGGGGTTTGGGTAATATTATTGGCTAGTTGGCCGAAGGGCGGTTGAATCGGATTTGGGGGGAATTTTTGTGGGGGGGGGAGGATTTTTGCGCGGTGGGTGGGGGGAGTTTGGCGCATGGTCGGTTTCTCCAAGTGCAGTCCCACGTGTCAGTGAAGAGGCAAGTCGAAGCGCGTTCCGTTTGCGTGATCCATGTGCAGGACCGAACGTGTGTGGGGTGCAATGCGACCGCGACAGGAGTGTTGTGAGTGTACCGCCTTTTTTCCTTTTAAACTAGGTGCTTCGCCCCCTCAAAAAAAATTGTTGCTTCATGCGATCCATCGATACTACTACTAGTAATCCGGTAATCCCGACTAAAACGACGCGGCCGGGTCTTTTCCCGCGCGATATGCTGGGAGGTTGGCTTAGTTGGGTTTTTTAGGACGAGTAATGCTACACCTACGTAATCCTAGTTACGTAATTAACGCAATGTGAAATGTGTGAGCTGTTGATTGTAGATTGGGGGAGGGAGGGGCCCACCACCATGAAAATCAGGGGAGGAGAGAGAGAGAGGCAATTTACGTTAACCCTTTCATAGGTTCCCGTAGATGTAGAAAGATGTGAAATGCATGAATGTGTAGTGGACGTACTATTGGAGTGCCTAAGATAATTTGTGTATGTATAGACCTTATGTGTTTATTTTACTTCGCATGTTAGATTTGTCTCGGTTCAATAAAAAGCAGAGTTAGTGATGATGGTGTGCCTGTCATCCTGCAATATAGGTCATCCGATCTATATCTAACGGATAGGAAGGAAACTATGACAATTTACCCGCACTCCTCTCCACATTTGAAGATAAGGCTTTCCCTCGTTCATCCTTTTCTCCCACAAGATCTTGATCTTCCGTGCAACGCACGAGCATCTTGCTAGTACTCCTACAATATGTATATTATTGTGAAAGTTCATATACACTGGCCGAGATTAATGCAAACACGGCAGATTTTCATTACATTTCGAACTTTTATATGACAGAAAAATAAAAGAAACCTGACCCTAAACCTATTCTACGGCGGCGACTGACGTCCTCCATCTGCGATCTCTATGTACGGGGGCGGGGTTCAAGACCCGTGAAGTGAAGGTATGGTCTTCGACGAGGAAAAGTAGAACACGGGAGACGGACCGGCCAGTTGGCACACCATGCCCTGCCGCCTCCCATGCCCCACTCATCCTCGGAGGAGTCCCCGACCTCGGCAGTGCCGGATGTTGGACGGCGGCACATAGGACGCGTGGCTGATGGTGCTCCCGTCGTCGGCCACCAGCGTGGCCACTGCTTGTGCGGTTGCGTCCGCGTCTGGCTACGCCGCTATTGCGTCGTGAGAGGCGACTTGAGCGAGGGTGGCGACCTCGAGATTCATCCGCGAAGACAAGCTCTCCTGCAGAGTGTTTGCACTTGTGGTCATGGCGGATGTGGTGCCAGGTAGGAGGACGATGTGCTATGGTGTGGAGGTTAGCCGGGCGTTGCCGCATTAAGTAGCGCATTCCGATGAGGCCAAGCGTCCGGGTGCGTCATATTAAGTCACCGGAGTTGGTTCCTCGGGCACTGAGCCTCTTAACGATGACATACGAACAGACGGCATGAATGCGGGCAGCTGGCGCTGGCTGGGAACGCACCACGCGATGGCGCGAGGGATGAGGGTTTTGGTGTGCCAGGGTAGTCAGCTGCGGTCATGGCAACGTTGGAGATGCCCTTTGCTCACATGCGATCCCCGCATGTCATTGAAAAATCAAGACGACCCGGGATGGTCTCAGGTCTAGAGGATGCAGTTGGTCGCGCTACACCACTCCGCGGACGCGTCGCGGCGCCCCATGCATCCTCGACGAGCCGGGTGTTGGGGTGTGTTTGGATTGTGGCCAAAGTGCACCTTACCAAAATTTTGGTCATGACCCAAAGATTGGTCTTTGTTTGGATGGTTGCCATTTTTTGGGCATGCCAATGAACTCTAGCCAACTCTAGTTCATTTTTATTGCCAATGTCGGCCAAATCATGGGCAACCAATACCTCAATCAAAATTTTGGTCATGACCCAAAGATTGGTCTTTGTTTGGATGGTTGTCATTTTTTTGGCATGCCAATGAACTCTAGCCAACTCTAGTTCATTTTTCTTGCCAATATCGGCCAAATCATGGGCAACCAATACCTCAACCAAAAGTTTGGCTACCCAATGCTTTGATGGGGCAACCTTGGGCACAAACCAAACATACTGTTGGTCGTGCCACAGCACTAACGCCACCCTCGGCACACTGAAACTGACCGTGTCTAGCGACGATGTGAGCGTGTCGCTCACCGCGGTCGCTGCGTACAGAGGCGGTGCTGGAGCTGCGCCCCGTTGTTGGCCCCAACGACCCACATGAACAGTTGTTGGCGGCGAGGAGGTCGTGGGCCAGATCCTCCATTGGAATAGTCTACGCTACGTCGTCCCGAAGGGTGTGCCTCACATGTCGGTTTCCCTATTTTCCCGACCATATTCGAGCGTCAGTGCTCCGCATTGCGCATTAGGCCTTTCACTATGTAGGCCAAGCGAGACAACTTATTGTTTATTTGAGCCGTTCAAGTATAATCATGTGTCGTTTGCTTATTTCTCATTCCTCTCCAACCCTCTTCTCCATCGATCATGTCGCCCTCCAGTCAAGTCCATCCTCCTGCATGCCTCATTTGAACATTCCACTGAGTATCATTCGCATGTACCCACCCTAGTCCTCTTTCAATAGATCTCCGAACCCCGAGATGAAATTGAGAGGGGACGAGTGGGGGCACGTGATACCTAAGGCGGATTCAAAATTTTGAACTGGTGATAATAGCATCCGCAAATCATATATAAAGGGTATTCAATGTTCGTTTCGTTTTTGAACGTACAATATACTCCCTCCTTGTAACGGGGCTTAAAGATAGAGTGATAGTAGTTGCCCGCCATATCCTCCTTGTAACGGGGCATGAGAAGAAGAGGTGTTCGTGGTCCTCCACCGCGTGAGAGGACAGTGGGAAAATGTCCGTGTTGAGGATGCTCTTCTTGTGCAAGTTCTTCCTTGTGTTGAGACAATCAAGGTAGAACAGCCACCCGAAGATCATGGTTTTTCACAATAGGAGTTGTACGGATGATCTCTGGTAACTTTTAGTTTGTAGTTGACAAAAAGATAAGGTATGTTCAGGTGTCAAGGAGCACAATACGAAAATACAAAGCTACAAAAAGACTCAAATTTCTCTTCACTCACAAGTAGCTACTACTTGTATAATTTTTCTCTCTTGTAACTCCCGAGTGTGGATCTGCTTGTTGACATAACCATATTGTTTTTATGTTCGCAATTTGATGTCAACAACTACATTATTGTTTCTCGATAAAACCATTTATTTTCTACCAGGGCACATCCTTAATCTTGAAGTTAATGCCCTGATGCAGAAATTGGGTGATATTTACACACGAGAAGGGATTTCTTGTCTGTTTAATACGGGTGATTATTGGAGTCGAGTTAATATTGGCTTGATATTGCTATGATTTGATATTAGCTTGATATCCCAATAGTTATCCCTGGTGTCTGGTATTCAAAACTAAGGTGATGATTTCATGTTGGCTTCATATATTTGTTGTTAAAAAATAGATATTTGTATGTCCGTGGCAACGCACAGGCATTCAACTAGTCCTTTCTAGTTTACATATAGGTTTTATGTGTAGTCAAAGTATCTCTACTTTAATCAAGAAGGTATCAACATTCAACAACGCCCAATCAATATTGTTAGATTCGTACGTACTCCTAGATTTGTACTCGAGATGGTTTCCAATTTGACTATTGACAAGATTAATAGTACATGAGATGTATAATGTGAAAATTATATCATTGGAAACTCCTTTCACATACGAATTTGGCCGTATGCTTTTTGTAAGTTCCATGTCATATATTATTACTCTAACATTTGGTCAAAGTTGGCCTCGAAAAATACATTAGGCCCTGCATAGTAAATGGAAGGAGGGAGTAGTAGTGGAAGTGGATCCTCTGATGTATGTATCCCTGCCTTACCCTCCCTTTCGGTCACTTACTGGCGGACCCCATGCTTGCTAGGCCCCGCATGTCAGTTACTCAATGGGTTCAGCCACGTAAGGGGATCCTCATCTGTAGTATACTCCCTCTGTTTTTATTTACTCCACATAAAACGGAGGGAGTGGTAGTATAATAAATGACGCGGGCGGGGGAGGGGGGACGGACGTCGGTTTAGTCTCAACTGCGGTCCCACAAGCGAGCGAAAATGCAAGACGAAATGTGTTCCATTCGGTGAGCGACATGGAGGGTCCAGCGTGCCGGGCTGCAAAGCGAACGCGACAAGAACAATGTACAGTCAAAACCGATTGACCGGTCGTCACCGGAACCACTATTCACACCAGAACCTTCGCTGCTCGGCCTACGCCAGCCACTGCCCTAAAACCACACCAAATCTCCAGCCCATTCCCCCACCTTTCGATCCCCTAGCCTGCATCAAGCATCCCCTAGTTCGCCGGAAAGCCATGGTGCGCCGCAAGATCACTTACTACAAGATGCTGACGCCGGAGCGCCGCGCGGAAATCGCGACGGCGGTCGGCGCCACAGACCTCCGTTCCCAAACTCGCTTTGCGGCGGGCCAATCCCCGAGTTCTTCAGAGCCAAGCTATGAGAAGGAGGAAGCCGATCCAATGTTCATGGCGGAGGTCACGTCGCAGAAGGCCCCCGATGGGTATGAGACGATGGACGTCGACTTCGTGCCGGCGTCTGAGTGCCCCATGGTGCAGGCGGACCAGTGGTTCAACATGGCGATACTAAAGCAGGATCGGGAGGCAGAGGCTCAACTCGACGCGGAGCGCGCGCATGCCGCTGCCATCGAGGCTCTCCTGCAAGCGGAACCGGATGTCGTGGATGTGAACCGGGCGGCGGAGGCTCAACTTGAGGCAGAGCGCGCGGATGCCGCTGCCATCGAGGCCCTCTTGCAGGCGGAACCGAACGTCCTCGACTTGAACCGGGTTGTGCTCTCGTCCGTGCAGAGCGCCCGCACGCTCCGCTTGAACGAGTAGCTGGAGGCCGAGGACAATCACGATGCGGAGACACACGTCGGTAGCTACGACTGGTTCGCACCGGCACCAAAGACGACGAGGCCGTCTCTTTCTGCGAGCAGTGATAGTTTTTCTTTATATTGTTGTTTTTATGGATATTTTGCTGTGTAAAAACATATATTTTTATGCAAGTCTCCTGACTTGGGTCAGTCTACCATTTCAGGCGGTTGGATGAATATCCTACGTCTCCTAACCCTTCTTTCCTTCTTCCTCACCTCTTCTTCTTCCCCAACAGACCACCGCACGGGTCGTACGGATACTCCCCAACATGCGGTTGGATAAACATACTCTATCAACGAAAATTATGTGTCAGCCATAGTGTAGGACCTTGAGAAGAGGTGTCTAGAGGGGGGGTGATTAGACACTAAGTGTCAAAGTTGCAGTTTTTAACTTCTTTAAGTTTAAGTGGAGTTTAGGCACAAATTTAACATTCACAATATATAGCAAGCAAGCATGCAAAGAGTGTATGAGCAGCGGAAAGTAAAGCATGCAACTTGCAAGAATGTAAAGGGAAGGGTTTTGAAGGATTCAAACGCAATTGGAGACACGGATGTTTTTGGCGTAGTTTTGATATGTGGTGCTATCGTACATCCACATTGATGGAGACTTCAACCCACGAAGGGTAACGGTTGCGCGAGTCCACGGAGGGCTCCATCCACGAAGGGTCCACGAAGAAGCAACCTTGTCTATCCCACCATGGCCGTCGCCCACGAAGGACTTGCCTAACTAGCGGTAGATCTTCACAAAGTAGGCAATCTCCTTGCCCTTACAAACACCTTGGTTCCACTCCACAATCTTGTTGGAGGCTCCCAAGTGACACCTAGAGAATCTAGGAGACACCACTCTCCAAGAAGTAACAAATGGTGCGTTGATGATGAACTCCTTGCTCTTGTGCTTCAAATGATAGTCTCCCCAACACTCAACTCTCTCTCATAGGATTTGGATCTGGTGGAAAGAATATTTGAGTGGAAAGCAACTTGGGGAAGGCTAGAGATCAAGATTCATATGGTAGGAATGGAATATCTTGGCCTCAACACATGAGTAGGTAGTTCTCTCTCAGAACTGGTAAGTTGGAAGTGTAGGTTTGTTCTGATGGCTCTCTCCACGAATGAAGAGGAGGTGGAGGGGTATATATAGCCTCCACACAGAATCTAACCTTTACACACAATTTACCAATCTCGGTGGGACCGAATCAATAAACTCGGTCAGACCGATTTACTAAACCTAATGACCGTTAGGATTTTCGGTGGGACCGAAATGCAACTCAGTAGGACCGACATGGTTAGGGTTAGGGCATAACGTAATCTCGGTGAGACCGATTACACAAACTTGGTGAGACCAATTTTGGTAATTAGCTAACCGGAGAGTTGGTCAGGCAAACTCGGTGGGACCGATTACTCAAACTCGGTGGGACCGATTTTGGTAATAAGTTAACCAGAGAGTTTGCATTGTAATCTCGGTAGTACCGATTACACAAACTCGGTGAGACCGATTTTGGTAATGGACATACACAGAGAGATTACAATCCCATCTCGGTGAGACCGAGATCCCTATCGGTGAGACCGATTTGCCTAGGGTTTGTGGCAGTGGCTATGACATCTGAACTCGGTGGCGCCGGATAGAAAGAATCGGTGTGGCCGATTTTTTCTTCAGGTTTAGGTCATATGTGTGGAAGTGGGAAAGTAGTTGAGGGTTTTGGAGCATATCACTAAGCACTGTGGAGCAAGAAACTCATTAAGCAACACCTCATCCCTTCTTGATAGTATTGGCTTTTCCTATAGACTCAATGTGATCTTGGATCACTAAAATGTAAAATGAAGAGTCTTGAGCTTGAAGCTTGAGCCAATCCTTTGTCCTTAGCATCTTGAAGGAGTTCCCACATCCTTTAGTCCATGCCACTCCATTGTTGAACTTATCTGAAACATACTAGATAAAAGTGTTAGTCCAACAAGAGATATGTTGACATTAATTACCAAAACCACCTAGGGAGCACTTGTGCTTTCAATCTCCCCCTTTTTTGGTAATTGATGACAACATACATCAAAGCTTTTAGAAAAAGATATAGAGAATAGCAAGTAAAGCTTTGGAAAGACATGTAACAAACATAGGCTCCCCCTACATGTATGCAATCATGAGAATATGGAATAGAGAAGCATGTGAGAGCATAACCATGATAGAGTAGGCAATGTGTTACATGTATCTTGGCCATATGCATCAGAGCAAAGAATATTAAAGAAAATACCTTCATGCTCATGAGTCCTTCTTGGAAACAGTATGTACATCAGCAAGAATTCCTCATACACATGAGTGTGAAGCATATACTTACCTTGTAGTCTTGAGTTGGCTTAGGATGGAATGAACCTGCACAAACAAGGTTAGATAACACAAGTACATCTACTAGCCAAAGCAAACAGAAGAAACTACAAGAATACCAAGACTGGGATGACATGTAGAGAGTGAGTACTAAGTACCACAATGGATTTGACATGTCCCCAAGAGTAAAGATATGCAATGAATTTAAATGATTTCTTTCCCTTAGATGTCTTGCTCCCCCTGAATCTAGCATGGGATACCCGGAGAAGATAGGGAACAGAAAATCAGAGCTGAAGGATCAAACTGAGCAGAGCTAATGCAAACTAATGCAAGTAAGCACATATGAACATGTCTTTTCCCCTCAATAAGACATGTGGCATCTCTCCTCTTGAACACCAAGCATCTGGGATCCTTGAGAAATACATTCTACTTGAGTATTCTCTCTCCCCCTGTGGAAGTGATACTTTCTCTCCCTTTGGAAATGATAAGCTTTGATGTGATCTCTCTCTCCCCCTTTGACATCAATTTCCAAGAAGGGTTTGATCCTTGAGTCACAGCACAAAGCATTTATAAAAATGTGATGCTTGTAGAGGACAAGATTCATTGAGTGGAGCTAGATCAGAAGAAACACAGAATAAGTGGCAAACTGTTTTTCCTGTGGTGAAATCGGTGGCACCGAGTGGTATACTTCGGTTGTACCGAAAGGATTCGGTTGGACCGAAAACAACAAATCGGTGAAACCGAGTTCATCTCAGAGAAAACACTTGTCACCTCAGCTCACTAGACTAGACGGATCTCACAAAGATTTGCAAGGAATTTACTGAATGATATGCAATGAATTGGATGCAGAAAATGCAGAACAAACAGAAACGAAAGAAAGAAAGAAATCTAGATGAAGTTTTTTTAAAGGGGAAACAAATATGCATGAGACAAATGCAAAAACACAGAGAAGAAAACAAGAGAACTTCATCTAGAGATGGTCGGCGACAAAGTCACCTATGTTAGAGTATATTGACTTAGGAGTCAAGTGAGATCACTTGATCATAGGTCATACTCATCGTTTAAGCTCAAAATGGGTTACCATTTTTCGTTTAAGCATCTTGATGTATTCACATCTTGTAGAGTTGCTTTATCTCATGACTCGGAGTAAAGCTTCTCTAAGATGGAATAACATACCTTGGTTGGTGGTGTTGACCATGTAGTTGAACTTGTTTGGGTTGCTCAAGGTTGATGTAGCTCATCAAGAGTTGGGATCACCACTTGGAATTTGAGTCCATCTACCTACATGGGTTAGTCTTGCAAGGAAGAGCACTTGTGTATCCAAAATAACAGTCATGAAACTTAACAAAGAATTTGTCAAAGGATATGTTCGAATGATTCCGTGCTTCCTTGTTTTCAACCACCATAGTGTAGAGACTTGGTGAAGTAGAGATTGCTCAAGATGTGAGTAGGTTACAATCTCATGGAATTTGATTCAACCAAGTACCTACATGGGTTAGATAACATGCAAGATGCAAATATATCTAAGACATAAGATTTTCATCATAAGAGAAATATCTAGGATTAGTCATAAGCTCATGTCTTGCATGTATCCAATGGAGTTTCTACTCCACGTTTGAAGCATCAATGATGTTCAATTCTCCTCTCAACCTGCAAAACACTTTCTCATCAAGAGGTTTAGTGAAAATATCCGCTAATTGCTTTTCGGTGCGAACATGCTTAAGATCAATGTCACCCTTAGCAACATGATCTTGAATGAAATGATGACGAACTTCAATATGCTTAGTTCGAGAATGTTGCACAGGATTATGACCAATTTTGATAGCACTTTCATTGTCACAAAGCAATGGAACATGTTTCACATATATCCCATAATCTTTAAGAGTTTGGGTCATCGAGAGTAATTGAGCACAACATGAACCAGCGGCAATGTACTCCGCTTCGGCGGTAGATAAGGATACCGAGTTTTGTTTCTTGGAGGACCAAGACACAAGAGATCTACCAAGCAATTGACAAGTACCCGAAGTGGACTTTCTATCAACCTTGTCTCCGGCATAGTCCGAGTCGGAGTAGCCAACAAGATCGAAAGAGGCCCTCCTAGGATACCAAATGCCAAAATTTGGTGTATGAATTAAATATCTCACTATCCTTTTTACGACCTTAAGATGACATTCTTTAGGAGTAGCTTGATATCGTGCACACATGCACACACTTAGCATGATATCAGGACGTGAGGCACATAGATATAACAATGAACCAATCATAGAGCAATAAACCTTTTGATCAACCGGTTCACCATCTTTGGTCAAGTCAAGATGTCCACTAGTAGGCATGGGTGTAGACATACCTTTGCATTCTTGCATATTGAACTTCTTGAACAAATCCTTAGTGTACTTCGTTTGAGAGACAAAAGTACCTTCCTTAGTTTGCTTGATTTGCAACCCAAGAAAGAATTTTAGTTCACTCATCATTGACATCTCAAACTTCTCCAACATTAGCTTTCCAAACTTCTCACTAAAATGAAGGTTAGTTGATCCAAATATAATATCATCAACATAAATTTGGCATACAAATAATTCTCCATTAACCCTTTTAGTAAAAAGTGTGGAATCAATTTTCCCAATTTCAAAGCCTTTTTCAAGAAGAAACTTAGTTAAGCATTTATACCAAGCCCTAGGAGCTTGTTTAAGACCATAAAGAGCTTTGCGAAGTTTGTAGACATGATTGGGTTTCTTAGGATTGATAAAGCCGGGAGGTTGTTTAACATAAACTTCCTCCTCTATTTCACCATTTAGAAAAGCACTTTTAATGTCCATTTGGTACAAGGTGATATCATGGTGATTAGCATAGGCAAGTAAGATGCGAATGGACTCAAGTCTAGCAACAGGAGCATAAGTCTCACCATAGTCCATACCTTCGACTTGTGTGTAGCCTTGGGCAACGAGACGTGCTTTGTTGCGAACTACTTGTCCATCTTCATCTTGCTTGTTGCGAAATACCCATTTGGTACCGATGACGTTGTGGTTGTTGTCGGGCTTCTCAACCAATGCCCAAACTTGGTTTCTCTCAAAGTTGTGTAGCTCTTCATGCATATTGTTTATCCAATCCGGATCTTCCAATGCTTCTTCGACCTTGATAGGTTCAATGCTAGAGATGAAAGAATAGTTTTCACAAAAGTTAGCTAAACGAGTTTTAGAGCGAGTGATTCTCCTGGTTTGAATATCATTGTATATTTTCTCGACGGGATGGTCTTTAGCAATTCTTGCTCGAACTCGTGAAAGCTTTTGCTTGGGTCTCGGTTGAACTTCTTCTTCATCTTGTTCTTCTTCTTCTTCTTGAACTTCTTCATTGTTGGTGTTGTTGTTCCCTTGTCGTGGTGGAGAAGGAGGTCGTTGACGTTCATCTTGATGCACTTCCTCGTTTTCTTCATCTTGGTGTGTCCCACTTGTGGATGCTTCCGTATCAACTCTTGGTTCACCTTGTCGTGAAGTAGAAGCTTCCACTTGGACGGACGAGGTACTCTCCTTCACCTCCATTGGACGAACCTTGCCAATAGACAAGTCTTGGATTGCTTCCGAAGGATATTTATCTCCTACATCAATTGGCAATTGCTCTACTTGCGAGCCGTTAGATTCATCAAACTTCACATCTACCGTCTCTTCAACCTTTCGAGTGAAATTGTTGTAGACACGATAAGTTGAGAGTTTGAGCCATAACCTAGTAGGAAACCTTCATGAGACTTAGGAGCAAATTTAGAACGATGATGCTTATCAAGAATGTAGCACTTTGAGCCGAATACTCGAAAGTTTCCAACTTGGGGTTTTTTACCAGTGAGGAGCTCGTATGCCGTCTCTCTGAGTAGCTTGTGAAGATACAAGCGATTTGTTGCATGACAAGCTGTCTCAACCGCTTCTGTCCAAAAGTGCTTCGGCGTCTTGTACTCATCAAGCATCGTTCTCGCCATTTTGATGAGCGTCCGGTTCTTCCTCTCAACAACTCCATTTGTTGAGGTGTGTACGTAGCCGAGAACTCGTGTGAAATCCCTTCTTCGTCAAGAAAGGTGTCCACATTTGCGTTCTTGAACTCCGTTCCATTGTCGCTGCCAACCTTCTTGATCTTCACTTCAAACTGATTTTGGGCCTTCCTAGCAGAGTTTTTGAAGATCTTTTGGACCTGTGATTTATCATCGAGAAAGAATACCCACGTAAATCTTGAAAAATCATCAACTATAACTAGACCAAAAGAATTTCCACCGAGACTCTTGTAAGAGTTGGGACCAAAAAGATCCATGTGAAGTAGCTCGAGTGGCCTCCTTGTGGTCATAATGTTCTTCACGGGATGCCTTCCTCCAACCTGTTTACCTGCATGACAAGCACTGCAAAGTCTATCCTTATCAAATATGACATCATTAACACCAAGGATATGATTCCCTTTAATAAGCTTGTCAAGGTTTCTCATGCCAACGTGACCTAGTCGTCTATGCCATAACCAACCTTTTGAGGATTTAGCAATGAAGCAAGTTTTAGGTTGAGCCTTTTTAGTGAAATCAACAATGTGTAGATCACCTCTATGTATACCGGTAAAGACCATTTTATGATTGTCTCGACGAAACACTTAGCAATCTACTTCAGTAAATAGGACATTGAAACCGAAATCAGCAAGTCTAGATACTGAAAGTAAGTTGTAACCAAGAGATTCAACGAGCATTACATTTTGTATGGAGCTATCATGTGATATGACCACCTTACCGAGGCCAACCACCTTACCCTTTAAGTTGTCACCGAAAGTGACATACTTTCGAGGACTATCATTATTAGCAAGCTCACGAAACATGTCTTTATCTCCGGTCATGTGATCGGTACATCCACTGTCAAGAACCCATTCCTTTCCTCCTGCCATATATCCTCGAAGATTTGCCATAAGACCAAAATGTCTCATTGCATCATCAAGATCAAAGTTATCATCATCATCCTCATCATAGTATCCATGTTCAACATCGTCATGTGGTGGATCAATTCCTAGTGAGAGTGATTCATGAGTATGAGTTTGACAATAATCTCCTCTATGAATTCTAGTAGCTTCGGAAATGATATCTCTAATAATTCCAACATTTCCTTTGGCATGCATAAGATTTGTAAGTTCAAATAGACGATCACCAAACATAGGATCATTGGAACTCATCTTACTCAAGGCAATAGACTTATGAAGAATTTCATCAAGGTTTTTCAAAGAATAATCAGGAAATCATTCCTCAAGAAATTTCCATATAGTGTAGGCACACTCAAGAGTAGGTAGTTTTCCAACCAAGTTTCTAGGCAAGCCTGTAGTGATAAGATTAACAGTTCTAACATTTCTAATCATGTCAATAGACTCATCGAGGGTAGGATGCATAGGGTCAACATAAGGTGCACAAGGACTAGCAATGTACTTGTTCAAATGATATTGATTGAAAATTACAAGCATCTCATTTTTCCACTCATGAAAATACTCTCCATCAAGAATAGGCACTCTATGTCTAAGACTCCCCAAACTAGACTCATCCATCTTCCTCCAATGGTGATTAAACCAAAGCAATGGAGACCAATGCTCTGATACCACTTGTAGGACCTTGAGAATAGGTGTCTAGAGGGGGGGTGTGATTAGACACTAAGTGCCAAAGTTGCAGTTTTTAACTTCTTTAAGTTTAAGTGGAGTTTAGGCACAAATTTAACATTCACAATATATAGCAAGCAAGCAAGCAAAGAGTGTATGAGCAGCAGAAAGTAAAGCATGCAACTTGCAAGAATGTAAAGGGAAGGGTTTTGAAGGATTCAAACGCAATTGGAGACACGGATGTTTTTGGCGTGGTTCCGACAGGTGGTGCTATCGTACATCCACGTTGATGGAGACTTCAACCCACGAAGGGTAATGGTTACGCGAGTCCACGGAGGGCTCCACCCACGAAGGGTCCACGAAGAAGCATCCTTGTCTATCCCACCATGGCCGTCGCCCACGAAGGACTTGCCTCACTAGCGGTAGATCTTCACGAAGTAGGCGATCTCCTTGCCCTTACAAACTCCTTGGTTCGACTCCACAATGTTGTCGGAGGCTCCCAAGTGACACCTAGCCAATCTAGGAGACACCACTCTCCAAGAAGTAACAAATGGTGCGTTGATGATGAACTCCTTTCTCTTGTGATTCAACTGATAGTCTCCCCAACACTCAACTCTCTCTCATAGGATTTGGATCTGGTGGAAAGAAGATTTGAGTGGAAAGCAACTTGGGGAAGGCTAGAGATCAAGATTCATATGGTAGGAATGGAATATCTTGGCCTCAACACATGAGTAGGTAGTTCTCTCTCAGAACTGGTAAGTTGGAAGTGTAGGTTTGTTCTGATGGCTCTCTCCATGAATGAAGAGGGGGTGGAGGGGTATATATAGCCTCCACACAAAATCTAACCGTTACACACAATTTACCAATCTCGGTGGGACCGAATCAATAAACTCGGTGGGACCGATTTAGTAAACCTAGTGACCGTTAGGATTTTCGGTGGGACCGAAATGCAACTCGGTAGGACCGATATGGTTAGGGTTAGGGCATAACGTAATCTTAGTGAGACCGATTACACAAACTCGGTGAGACCGATTTTGGTAATTACCTAACTAGAGAGTTAGTCAGGCAAACTCGGTGGGACCGATTACTCAAACTCGGTGGGACCGATTTTGGTAATAAGTTAACCAGAGAGTTTGCATTATAATCTCGGTAGTACCGATTACACAAACTTGGTGAGACCGATTTTGGTAATGGACATACACAGAGAGATTACAATCCCATCTCGGTGAGACCGAGATCCCTATCGATGATACCGATTTGCCTAGGGTTTGTGACAGTGGCTATGACATCTGAACTCGGTGGCGCCGGATAGAAAGAATTGATGTGGCCAATTTTGTCTTCGGGTTTAGGTCATATGTGTGGAAGTGGGAAAGCAGTTGAGGGTTTTGGAGCATATCACTAAGCACTATGGAGCAAGAAACTCATTAAGCAACACCTCATCCCTTCTTGATACTATTGGCTTTTCCTATACACTCAATGTGATCTTGGATCACTAAAATGTAAAATGAAGAGTCTTCAGCTTGAAGCTTGAACCAATCCTTTGTCCTTAGCATCGTGAAGGAGTTCCCAGATCCTTAAGTCCATGCCACTCCATTGTTGAACTTATCTGAAACATACTAGATAAAAGTGTTAGTCCAACAAGAGATATGTTGACATTAATTACCAAAACCACCTAGGGAGCACTTGTGCTTTCACATAGGATGGCTGAGTTTGGTTTGTTCACATGCGACAACACATGTCAGTGAGGGTGAGTTCCCTTGGTTGGGTTTGCGGCGTGCAGGAGCGATTGTGTGAGGGTGCGGTGCGACCGTGGCATGCAGGAGCGACCATGTGAGGGTGCGGTGCGACCGCGACAGCCGTGCGCAAGTGTACCTCCTTCTCATTTTGAAAACTTTAGGCAAGCTTGGCAAAAATGTGTGGCGAAGTTTGGCAATGCAAGGCCTAGACCCAAACAAGATAAGTACGTACGTACTAGGAGTACTAGTGTTAAAAAAGAAAGGCGAGATTTTCTTCACGGGATTTAATCGATATAAATCCTTGTTTCACATGTCAATTAATGCTTGTTTTTTTCTCCAAAGACCAAAGATCTAACCATCTCACTCCTCATCTCTTGATTAATGCAGCGCCATGCAAACCAACCTTCTCACTTCCGCATGCATGCAGGTGATATTAATGTCCTTGGTTGCTAACCCCATCAATTTTGATATACTGGCCTTGTGTACAAAAAAATGGAGGTAGTAACTATATTTGACTTCCTTCCCCATTGCGGTGACGTCGACGATATTTTTTTTGTGGTTTGGCGAAGTGCGTTCGACGGAGAACACCATTGAGGGAGACCACGGTAAGTCGTTCGCAAGTGCTGCCTGCAAGCCGAGACAACCGCCTTATTTGCATCCAGGAAGTTTGTTGAACCAAAGGACTAGTACTACTAGGAGTACTAGTGCGGTGAGATGGTTTCTCGAAGAAGACAATGGAGAAGTGGAGTCAGCGAAGAGTGAAATGATGGTTGCTTCGTCCGTGCTTTTGTGATTTGACGCCTCACTGCTTTGTGATTTGTGATAGAAGTGACAGGGGAGTAGACTCTATGCTCTATACTGTACTACATGCGTCCAAGCATGGGATAAAGAGGAGAGACGCTGCATTTTTCTATTCCTTCAATCAATCAATCAGGGAGCTTCGGTTCCATCTTTTTGGCTTTCGCAACACCGTCCACAATGGTTCCCACGATGCCAAAAGCTATTTTCACATTTAGCTACACATTGTGGATGCCCTTAACCGTACCACTTGGTTTTGCTCCTGTGTGCTATCTATACAAATCTCAATTATATTGATCTAAAAAATTATAGAATTAAGATTAGTAAAAAGGAGGTGATTTTGCCACGCGGATGGCGGGGGAGGTTTCTTATTTTCGGAGGACGTTGTCCTGGCGGTTTGCTAACATGCGGTCCCACGTGTCAGTGCTTTACCAAGCTGATCCGCGTCCCACATTAGGCAGAACAACAGCAGAAGCAACACGTGGTTAAGTTGAAGAAGATGAGGGAGAAGCGGATTCAGCAACGAGTGAAATGATGGTTGCTTCGTCCCTCAAACTTCTTTTTTTAGCATTATTACTTCATCCCTCCAACTTAACTGCGGGAAAGGTGCAGCTTTTTGATTTGATCCCTCATTGCTCATTACTACGCCGGTGCCATGACTGGGGTGCTTCACCCCGGCTGCTCTGCACTGTATTTCGGTATGGCACGTGGACCCGGTAGCTTGATGTCCCACATGTCGGCGAAAGGGACTAGAAGATTTATGAAAGCGAGCGCTCCACTCTTACGATGGAGGAGTAGACGACACGACGGCCCAATGAACTGTCACTTGTACTGTATAGTACTATAGTTTTGCTGTTTCGCACGATCCATCGATACAAACCCGATTAAATAGGAAAGGGCGGGAGTTTTCCTGCGCGGTAGATGATACTGGCCATACATTTCAAAGGCAATTTTATTGTATGCAAACTGAATAATTATAAGTAACAATATGATATCAAGTAAAACTAAAAACACATATGATTTATTGTGTTAGAGTGTAGTAGTAGTGTTGTAACATGCGAGAACGTGTAGAGATGTACTTTTGGAGGGCCTACAGAGAGAAAAGCGTAATACGGTCACCGAACTTCAGAATAAGCTGATTACGGTCACTATATACGTTTTGCGGTGATTATACGGTCATTTGCTCATGGTTCAGCATCGGATTGCACTCTGTTGACCGACCAAATAGTCTGTGTGGCGCCATGTTGACTAGTTAAATTGACCATGTTCCTTGTGGGTCCCACCTGTTAGTTCGCATAGGGAAAAGGTCAGATAAACAAAAATTTACGCAAGCGCGACAAGGCTCCAACCCGTGCGCGGGAATCACCTGGTTGAGTATGTGTCTGTCAGGGCCTGATGTGTGCGCATGCACGTGTAGGTTGAGCACTTGAGCGTGAGAGTGTGTGTTGGTCGTGTGGTGTACTGGTGTGTGCATGCATGCGTGCGTGTGTGGATGTGAGTGTTGCGTGCGTGCGTGACTGCGTGTGTACGTGTGAGTGTTGCGTTCGTGCGTGGGTGCATGTGTTTGTGTGAGTGTTGCGTGGATGCAGTTCATGTGCATGAGCGCGTGTGTGTATAATCACCTCACCAGCTCCTGTGTGTTAAAATAGACGGCTCAGCATACCAATACAAGGCCACCTTGTCCGTTGTGCCCGCGGTCATGACTTCAAACCACCGTCCAAATATATTTTTTCGTTTGTTTTCATTCTTACTAGCAAGATGCCCGTGCGTTGCACGTAACATCAAGATGCATTTGTATGACTTGTTTATCTTGTGAGAGAAAAGGATGAACGAGGGAAGGCCTTATTTGCAAATGTGGAGAGGTGTGTGGGTACCTTTTTGCACAATTTCCATAGTTTCTTTCCAATCCGTCAGATATAAATCGGACGGCCTATATTGCAGGATGGCAGGCACACCATCATCACAAACTCTATTTTTTATAAGAGTGTATATTTTATGTATTTTATAAGAGTGTAGATGTAGAGTAGATACAAGTCGACAGGTGGGCACGATGGTAGTGAGATAATGTCATGCAACACTAGAGGTGCCACGTGGAGCGTTTAACTGGTCAACTAGTCACGTCATGAGCAAATACAGAGCTGTACGGTGAGCCCGTGACTATATAATAACCACTAAACATAAATGGTGACCGTAATATGTGGATTCTGAAGTCCAATGTGTGTATCGTGCTTTCTCTTCAAATACAATGATCGTCATTGCATATATCGCGAGAGAAAGATGAAACATGCGTGAATTTTCTGGGGGCTTACTTTTAGATGACCTGGAGATAGTTTTGTGTGCATATGTGAAAGGGGCGTATAGGGGGGTATGCGATGGAGAGAGAGAGATGCTCTTCGTTTCTCTTTATTATGACTAACTTTGTATATAGTATAAAAATATACAAATTCATAGTGCGGAATAAATATCATTGTGGGCACCATGCAATGCAAATTAGCGTTCGTACTCCTCCATATAACTTTGTAATGCTGTATATATGTAGAAACTCCAAAATAATTTTTTGGCCACACTTTATTCAAAAGGAATGTTGTATGCGAAATAAACGTGAAGAGAGGGCTTTTTAGATCAATGGGGGACGTGGTGTAACATGTGTGAATGTGTAGTTGATGCATTTGGCGGGGCCTAGAGAGGTATGTGTGTG